>NW_010412889.1:0-4212 GCF_000710305.1 Buceros rhinoceros silvestris | reverse complement strand
AGGAATGCTGATCTGGTGTTCTGTACCTATGTATCTATGTATCTACCTTGCGATTAGATTTTAAAAAGACAAAGGGCTCTGAGGAGATCCACAATATATAAGTATTTTTAAGGCCTTGGCTAGAAACGTTTAGTTTGTGCTTCAGTGGTCAACAGGGGAGTTACAGCAAGCAGGATTTCTTTAAACTCCCTTCCAAACCATTCTTTTCTATATTGATCTGGTTTTGCTTTTCCAGAGGATTCCTGGTTTTCAGAAATATGATCAGAAGTTGTAAGAAAGCTCAGTAGAGGCACAGCCTTTATGCTAAGGCTCACAGTATCTTGGTGAGATATTGACTGTCTTAGGGCTGGTGGAATTTCAGAGCCTTCTTCCCCTCTTTGAACTATGCTGTTGGGATCCAGCGCTTTTTCTTGTGACAATGACATACCAAAATTTAAAAGCAACAGTTTACTTTCCAACTGAATTTATTCCCTGGTAGCATGGGGAAACTGAGGCAGAAAATTACTGGATCCTACAAGCAGAGAATGAAATCGCACATTTAATGCTGGCTTCCTGAGATCGAAGGCAAAGCTGACTTTGAGGGGACTAGCTCTTCTGAAGATAGCTTCAAACGATTCATCTTTTTTCTGTCCATTTAGCTTTTGTCTGAGTACTTACAGCTAGAGGACTAGGAAGATCAGTTCAGCTAAGTATCCGGAATGGTAGGACACCCACTGACTGTTTCAAAACTGAACTGCAAGTTATTTAAGGAGTGCATTGAACAGTGTATTTTGTCACTTGATGTCATAGGCCTAGCAAAATACATTGTATGTCTAAACAAAGCTTTTTCAAAAGTTCATTGTATGTATTTAGTAATAAAGAGCTCAGTAATTCCATCAGAATTTTTAAAGTTTGAAGAAGATTCAGTGTCCAAATACACAACACTTCCCAGAACAAAATGCCTGTTGCCTTTGTTGTTCATTCCCAAATTGGCGTGGTTAAAGGATAGTTACTCAGCAGTGTTCTGGGTAAAAGATCAGGCTGGTTTGCATTTTTTTGAAAGGCAGTTCACCCTTCCCTGTGGCAGAAAAGAACAGTTGTATTTCTACTGACAAGAACCGTAAATCAGAATTGGAGTAAATGTTGGCACTGGCTCTTAATTATTTCTGGGAGTTGAGATCAGGTACGGCTTACATTCATACTGCAGCTCTAAAAGGCCACAGAGTACTTTCCAAAAACTGAACAATGCATGCGTCCATCTTCTGTGGGTGTCAGCTATAGAAGGCTGCAGCCCACTGCTCAAACATCTGTTAAAGGAATGGGCCCATTAAAAGAACACAACGTTGCTGTAGTGTGGTGATGCATTTTAATAGTCTACTCTACTTTTTCATGCTTTTTTAGCCCTGTGGAAAATGAAGTTTTCCTTCAGCTGGTTGGAAGTGTTCTTACTAACTTACTTGCTTTGGGGTTCACTGTGAGTCCCCATGAAGAAAAGGGGATACTGCTCAGGTGTTCTTGATTCTTGGCAGTTTGTTCTAAACAAGTCTTGCAAAATCTGTTTTCTCTAGGGTGCAGGAATGTGGGGAGTTCGGTGTTTGGGGGGTTGTTAATGGAGGGCTTCAGAGATTTTCATTCTTTCCACTGTCATTTATCTCTGAACCATCAGGCCAGTGGTGCCAGATAGCTGTGGCAGGCTAACTGCTCTGGAGTAGCTGCTCCCCGTGAGGCTGGTGGATTTTCATTGATAATTCTGCAAAGCTTCACCTAGCCCCCAGACCATGCTTCCTTCTCTACTTCTGTTGAAAGAGGTGGTTATAAGTAAAGTGCTTGCATGTTCTATTACAAAGCATCATGTTTTCAGAAGCATTTACAGATTGAGTCACAGCTTTCCCATATCTGGCAGCAAATCCTGATTTGAGAATGGAGAGATATCACTCTTTTGATCAAATTACAAATTTTTCTTTGTACCTTGCTCCAGCTGGAAATTACACATTTTCCCAGCACAGCCCTGCTCTTCTACCCAGAAAGGCACTTCCACACATACAAAAAAGCTGAACTGAAGCTGGGGGAGTTGTACTTTTGGTTTATTATTATTATTATTATTTCATTTATTAAACAAAAGTGTTGATTTCATTTCATTTTTTACTGAAATTTAGAAATGAGAAGCTCCGAATATGTGTGACACTATCCATATCATTATGATAAGGAGCTGAGCACCCACAACTTCCTTGGCAGCTGGTGCAAACCAAGAACTTGAGGACTTTCTAGGATCAGTCATCTAAGACCTTTTGAATGAAATTCTGCCTTTAGCTACCCTACCTAAGAATTTATACAACTGGATATGTAAGTGAAGGCATATTTCAGTCTCTTGTCTTACTGATGTTGTTGCTGTATAGTGTAGCTTAAATGTGCCAGACCGTCTTGGTATTGAACGCATCCCATGGGTGCTTGATCTGATGTGAAGCGTTTATAGGTTATGGTTGACTTAAGTAAATAATGACTTACCGCAGCCTCTGTTTCCTGCTGTGGAGGGACCCTGAGAAGGGGTTGGTTTACCATGGGCGTTTTGTTCTGTGGCAGCTTTCTCTAGGGATTTTCAATCTGTTTTCAAGTCTCGGTCAGGATCAACGGCCAGGCTCAGGCACAAGTACAGGTTTTTTGTAGGCCTGCCACAACTCCTCCCTTTAGGGATGATGATGGCATATTGCTATGAGCACAAAGCAATACTTAAGTTCAATTTGGACCTTCTGCAATGTGAGTTGATGGCTGCTTACAGTTGGGACCTTCCAACATTTTCTTTTGGGGAAGTGAGACAGAAAACATCATGCCCTTTACATGAGCCTGGTGGCGCAAGGCACCGATTCGGTGCCATTGCGAGAGACAGCTCCTTGGAACCTGGAGCTTCAGCTTCTCACATGCAGGGACCTTAATCCAAACAATGAGTCTGAAGAAAAGCGCCGTGCGTGCCTGTAAAAACAGTGTGCAAGTCCAATTGTAATGAGACATTCCTGAGGTCATTTCTGAACTCCTTTGTCCCAGACAGACAAATTCTACCTAGGTTACATCGATGCTACTTCACTGGAGATGGTGGAGTTGAGCATGGATCCCTGGTGGTGTATTTCTTAGGCGTTGTGATTGCAGAAGTGTGACTGGAAGAAACATCTGCAGATGTCTGGGTTGTAGAGGAGTTAACAGAGGAAGTGATTTAGGCCACCAAATGTGGATAGTTTATTATGACCCTATTGTAACTTTTCTTATATCATGAGGGATTTTATATCTTCTACTGACTGCACAGTCCTGGGACCTGCCTTCTGGCTGTGATTTATTTTTTCTGTTAAGTCATTGTTCATCATCATGAACTGAGATTATTTTTCTGTGTAAATTTAACAGAGAAGCATTCTTGAACTTGCACACATTTTTAATTTCAAAAAAGGGACAGAACCCCCTTTGCCCTCCTCTAATTATGATACTAAGCAATGGTAACTCTACCCTTTGGTCTTCACAGCATTCTTGTCAGATTACTACAGGGGAGGCTTAAATCAGGATGTGGCCCTTGAACCACCCCACCAACTATGGGCTTTGAAGGGCTCTTTAAACATGGATCCAGTCACGATCTTGTCTGAACACCAGGAAGCAAATGTGTAAACGTGCCAGAGAAGCAAGGCCATGCAGTCACCAGATGCAGAAGTAATTTTGTTGTTATTGCTAACACTGAAATCCTAAAGGAGCAAAACTTGAGTGGAGAACCTGTCGAAGGGAGAAAAAAAGAGGCCTGCTAGTTGATCTTGGCAGATGTCAGATGAAGGAGCATGGCTGAATCTTAGGAAGACTTGGAAGGTCACGTGGGCAATCCAAGAGAGGGTGATCAGGCCTTCCTGGCCACCCAAAATTTGGCATGAAGAGAGGAGCAGGTGCACCTCTGTAGGTCAGATGATGTTCCATCTCGGCTTTGGAGAATTTCAGAGGGACAGGTATGAGGCAGGTCACACGTCGGAGGGAAGGTTACAGGAAGTAGTGGGGCTCTCACTATGGGCGGGTAGAGTATCAGAATGATTTTCAGAGGGGAAGAAGACACATAGTGCTTGGAGTGGGGAGTCCTTGCCTGGACAGGCTGAGACCACCAGTTTTGCCTTTTTTCAGATGGTTCACAGCTGGATGAGTAATCCTTTCTTTTATAATTTATAATTTGTATTTTTCATATATGTATATATTTATGATTTATAATTTATATTT
>NW_010412888.1:3607-4012 GCF_000710305.1 Buceros rhinoceros silvestris | reverse complement strand
GAGGCAGGCGGGGAGCACCTTGTGATGAATCATGTGGGGAGCGCAGCAGCTCATTCCCCTAAGCCCAAGGACAGGGAACCGGGAGCGTGGGGCTCACCCAGGCCAGGTGTCCTGCTGCCGCGGACTTGGGACCCCTCCGAGGGCTGGCAGCATGATGGGGCGGTTGGTGCTGCTCTGGGAACACCCCACCAGCCCGCAGGCAGCGTGTCCTGCCCATGTATTCCCAGCCCTGCCCGCGTATCCCCAGTCCATCCCACTCCCCACCACGCACAGCCCCGTGGCTGGGCATGGGAAGGGCTCCAGCTCCCGTCCCCACATTCCCAGGTGCTGATGTGACAGATGTGTTAAACACGCCCTAGAGCAAGGTGCTGTCATGCCGGTGGCTTTGGGTGCTGACCTGGCTCA
>NW_010412888.1:2973-3464 GCF_000710305.1 Buceros rhinoceros silvestris | reverse complement strand
CTGACCTGGCTCAGCAGCGGCTGCCTCACCTCCCCTACAACCTGCCCCAGCGCGAGTGCGTCACCCCACATGACAAGTGGTGGAGATTGGTCAGCCTGGGGTGAGCTTCATTAGGGAGTGTGGAGCTTTGACACGAGGCGGGGGCTGAGCTTAGAATTACAGAACCTTTGAATCACGGAACTGTTTAGCTTGGGAAAGCCCTTTATGCTCCTCGAGTCCCCCCAGCACTGCCAGGTCCCCACTGACCCCTGTTCCTCAGCACCACCTCCACACGCCTGTGCAACCCCTCCAGGGATGGGGACTCCACCACTGCCCTGGGCAGCCTGGGACAGCCCTGCACAACCGCAACGGGGAACAAATTGCTCCTCAGGGACAACACAAACCTCCCCTGGCCCAAATGGAGGCTGTTTCCTCTCATCCTGTTGCTTGTTCCTGGGGAGCAGAGACCAACCCCCACCTCACTCCAACCTCCTGAAATTCAGGGAGTTGGG
>NW_010412888.1:1097-2640 GCF_000710305.1 Buceros rhinoceros silvestris | reverse complement strand
TGCTCCTCTTCAGTCACTGTCACCAACACCCCCAGGTCCTTTTTCCCAGGCAGTTTCCAGCTGCTCTTCCCCCAGTCTGGACCATTGCAGGGGGTTGTTGTGACCCCAGGGCAGGACCCGGCACTTGCCCTGGGTGACCCCCATGCAGTTGGTTCATATGCCAGCGTCCCCTGGGGCACAGCCTGCCCTGGGGCCAGGTCCTGGCTGGGGCCCGGCTTCATGCAGGCTGCTGGGAAGGGGTAGCGGGGAAACATCCTGGTCCGTGCTGGCATGAGGAGGTTCCCATCCCCAAAGCTGTGCAGCTCCTGGCACCATCGGGGACATGGGACCGGCAGCAGCAGCCCCCTCCCCCAGCCATCTGCGGTTCCTGCAGGATTAAGCGGAGGAAATCTGGAATTGGGTTACTCTCAGTGCTGAACCTGCCATTATGACGGGTTGATTTTGTTCTGCTCCGATCGAATTGGATGCAGCCTCTTTTTGAGCTCTTAATGACTCGGCTTTGAGAGTTTCCTCCAAAATTACACCACCAGCTTCCTGCTTTTAGAGCTCCCCAGAGTCCCACGGCTGGGTGGAATATCAGGGGAAATCAATCCCGGAGCCTTCCAGTCCTGCCCTGCCCCTGGGTGTGCGCCGGCGTGAGGGGCTTCGCTCTTCCTTTCTTTATTGTCTCTCTGGACCGAGCACAGGGAGAAAATCCAGCGGCCAGTGAGTCCGCAGCCCCGCGTTCCTCTGCTCTGGGTGCAGAGGGACAAGGAGCTGGGCCAAGGACCAGTGGTGGCCCAAGGGAGGGCACCACTGCTCCTGCTCTGGATCCATCCTTGGGGTGGTGAGACCCCTCTCCTCTCCTGAGGCCCCAGATCCAGGCTCTGGAGGAAACGGGACCTGCAGCCTCAGATGCTTCATCCCCTGTTGCGCATGAGGGTTTCCACCAGGGACTAGTTGTCCCTCCTCCCAGTACCAGTGTACGCCTGGGGGCAGAACCAGCTGCCAGAGCCGTCTCAGGGCTCCATTCAGCTCCCCCAGCTCACACAGTGCCTGGGCCGGTCGCCCTGTGCTACTGAAAAGCAATTATCCCGCTGCAGAGCTGTGCGGAGTCAGTGGGGAGAAACCAGTCAGCAGTTAACTGGGGATCTGGAAAGGTGCTGGAGCAGAAAAGGCCAGTGGCATGGCTGCTGCAAAACCTTACAGCTCGCCAACAGCACTCTCAGCTCCCCAGCAGCTCCCCCAGCTCCCTCAGTAGCTCTTCCAGCTCTCCAGCAACAATCCCAGCTCCCCCAGTAGCATTCCCAGCTCCCCCGCAGCTCTCTCAGCAGCTCTCCCAGCTCCCCCAGCAGCTCTCCCAGCTCTCCCAGTAGCACTCCCAGCTCCCCAGCAGCTCTCCCAGCTCCCCCAGCAGCACTCCCTGCTTCTCCAGCAATGCTCCCAGCTCCCCAGCAGCTCTTCCAGCAGCTCTCCCAGCTCCCCCAGCAGTGGGGAGTGATGATGGGGGTCAGGCGAGGGGAAGGGGTGCCCAAGCTCTCCTGGCCCCACAGCTGTCCAGCCT
>NW_010412888.1:748-963 GCF_000710305.1 Buceros rhinoceros silvestris | reverse complement strand
TACCTTTCAGGACTGTCTCCCAAGGGACCCTACCAACCAATTTCCTAAAGAGGTTGAAATCTGCCCTCTGGAAGTCCAAGGCAGCAGTTCTGCTAATCCCCCTTTTCCTTTCTTCTCCAAGACCCCTGTGAGGTTTTACTGCCAACCCATAATTTTCACCTGGACTGTTTTAATGGCTCGCCAGCTGCACGCGTTGCCGAGGGGCGATGGCAAGG
>NW_010412888.1:0-383 GCF_000710305.1 Buceros rhinoceros silvestris | reverse complement strand
GAGGCGATGAGAAACCCTGGGTGATCGTTTGGCTAATGTGTATGAAAGTGCTGCAAATCTGCTCTGCTGACCATGGGCTGGGGGGCTCTGCTGCTGGTCTGGGCCATCCCAGTTGCTCTGGGGAACACGGGGATCAGTGACGGTACAGGCGTAATGGGGAGAAAGGTCCTGGAGCAGGGCTGAGGGCAACTTAGTGTCAGGCTGATGCTGGTGCTGGGGTGTCCTTGATCCGCACTGGCTCAGGGCTAGAGCTGGGATTTGGAGGGGTATGGAGCTGTGAGCAAAGTGTAGAGTCACCGAATCACGGAACCGTTTGGGTTGGGAAAGAGCTCTGAGCTCCTGGAGTCCCCAATCCCCCCAGCACCGCCAGGTCCCCACTGACC
>NW_010412887.1:0-290 GCF_000710305.1 Buceros rhinoceros silvestris | reverse complement strand
ATGGACCTTCTTCAGCTCAAGTCACATGCGTAATAGCTCTACAAAATTATTAATCAGTTTTTTGAATACGTGTGATTATTTTGGGGGAAATAATGAATATGCACGTAATTGGGGGATATGAGCTTTGGCTGGGGCAGCACACGGGGTGCGAGATTTGGGGAAGATAAACCCCCCGCACCCGGCACTGATAAGATAAAGGAAATGCTGCTTCTTAATGCTACGTTGGTGTTAAGGAGTTTTTCTTCCAAATTTTCGGTAACACCCCCAGGGCCGTGGGGCATTTATGGGGC
>NW_010412886.1:0-11705 GCF_000710305.1 Buceros rhinoceros silvestris | reverse complement strand
GTAAATGACATTTTCAAGCTCCTTTGGACATCATATTAAAAAATACATGTAAAAGGTGTGAACCAAATATGTGTGCCTGGTTTGTTTATTTCTGGGTTTTCCCCAGTAAAAATGTGGTTCTGCAGGCAGCTCTCAAATGGCTACAAGTTAAATTTTGTGTCCCTCTGGAGTAAGAAATCTATTTCATTGCAGTTGTGTCTTGTGCAGTCACGGTGGCTGTAAAAACCTTCACTCATTCATGTTAGTCACGGAAGTTATAACTGCATTGCTGGAAGACTGAACAGAGGCAGACTGTTGATGGGTTTGGGTAATGCTGTCTCCTCTTCATATTTATTGTCATATCAGACAAGGTTTTATTAGTGTCACATAGAAATTTGCTAATAATATGCAAAAGGATTTTCTTTCTGGGAGATTCTAGGTTTAGATAATTTGAATTTCTCTTTTAGATTTTTTTTTTTTTGTTGAATCTTATTAAATATTTCCCTGTAATTGTTCAAGACATCTCATTCCAGCATACTGATTATCTCTTATCCTTTTACCACACTGAACTTTTTAATTTTTTTTAACTACTAGGTAGAGTTTTATATTTCTCCCCTTACAGCAGGTGAGTTACAGCTGTGTTTGTATTTCATCTTTTTAATTATTATTTCATGATGCTAAGCAAAGCTAGGAATGTGGATGAACTCTTACTCCATTTGCAGGAAGAAGAGCTGATTGATCCCAGCACAAATGGCCTGCAAAGTTGAAAGGGGCCTCCCCCGCTGGAATGCTCACATGTTCAGGTACTCCCACGCTAATAAAATGGAGGAAGGGTCAAACTGGAGAAGAGGATGATGATAATCTGTGGAGGCAGTTCAGATGTTTCGTAGCAGTTCCCAGACAAAGACAGCAAGGTAGAGCCATGCTAAGTCAAGACACCTAAAATTTTTTACAAGATATCTTACCTTAACATACCAGCACTTCTGTGCCTCTGTTTTGACCTGCTGCAATATGTGTAATCAATGTAAGGGCTGGGAAAGTCATCTGACATCAGCATAAATAAAATGTTAAGCTCTCTCCATCACATGATTTTTAAGACGTTTTAATCCACTCCCTTTCAAGTGTGGATTTACTGTGGAGGTCAAGGGGTCATTAACACTTCCCTTCCTCCACCATCATTAACACAGGCCAACCCAGAAAGGACTAGTGTTTTCGGGTACTATGATTTCATTCACATTCATACTTGCTTTTTTTTCTTTTTCCTTTCAGTCAAGTCTTCAACATCCTATTTCTTTAATAGTATTTGAAGTGTATAAATTGTCTTTCACATAAATATAATCAGTTCAAAGACACACTTACTGTTTCTAGCCCTTGTGGAGGTCATATGGCAAAGAAAGGACATTTGCCTGCCATTGTCTTGCTTAATGCAAGGACCAGATCCACCACGGAGAAGCTGTTTCACCCTGATGCAGCAATGACTGCACATCACTCTCTAGGCACTAGAGAGGGGCAAGGTCATAATTAGGCAGCCTCTTGATGCAGATTAACAGAACAGATGAAACTAAAACACAATAACTGGCATAATCTCAAATGTGGTAAAGCAAGGATGGTTCCTCTGCCTGCTGTAGAGGCAGGGTGATACTCTGATTACATAACCCTCTTTGAAAATCACTCAAGGATGCACAGTTTTATACCACTAAATAACCCTCTGTGTGTTTAAAAACCTCATTTAGTCAGTGTCACTTTATAGTTATGAATGTGAAGACAGAATGATATGACATGTTCTGCATAAAGCACAAAATTAAGCTACCAAAGAGTGACCTGTGTGTCCATTCTTTTCTGTTTTCTTAACGGTAAGCTTGTCGACCTTACAGATGGAAGAAATGAGTTTCAGAGGTCTTATGGGTATTCTGGATCTCTTACTTTCTGCAAATGGGGAAAAAAAACCCACCACAAACCATAGCCCAGGTACATAGAATAGATCAAGTCAGAAAGTATTTCACTCCGGTTAAGTATTTTAATGCAGTAGAACCTGCAATGCTGACCATATGATGTGTAGTGAGTGCAGTGATACAGCCGAAAATGGCACATCTTCACCACATTAATTACCTAATGATACAAAGTTGGTGATATAAAAACTGCTGTAGGTCGTCAGAGTCAGGCTGGTGCAACACTCCAAATGCCAAATATTTATTTGACGTTCTGCCTCAGGTTAAATTCTTTTTTTTCCTCCCTCCCTGAGACTGTCTGGTTTCTTTTTTATTCTTTTTTTTTTTCTTCCTTCACAGTGTCTTGTTTTTCCCCAGCCTAACCCTCCTGGGACAGACTAAGCTGGAAAAACTTCAGTTTGTTGCTATTTTACTCTGCTTTGCTTAGCCTCATAAAGTTGCTTTAGAACAGTCACTTTCGGGTGTATGAGGACAAGATGTCACAAGGCACATAGTAGAATAGTAAAACCAGGCTTTGATCAATCACCAGAAATGGGGATAGAGAGAGAGAAAAAGGGGGAACTTTTAAAAATATATATCCAGGAGTAAACAGAAGTGAAAGATCCCACAGCTCAAAGGAAATATTATACTTTGGGGCAGAAGAAACTTCCTAGAGTCTTCCTCTAGAGAATACGAGTCCCGCTTCCCCTGACTCAGCTACGGAAACTAGCTACCAGCCTTGTTTAGAGCATACAGATGCTAAAACCTTCTATGTGATCATTATTTTCACCCAAGACAGGATTATCTGACCTTCCATGTAGCTGCAAGCTATTGCCACATGTTCTCATCTTCACAGCCAGCTGAGGGAGAGCTTGGATAGTCTGCTCAAAAAATGCCCAGCCCTTAGCATTAAACAAGGAGAAAAACCAAATTGCTGATCTATTCCTGTCATGGTTTGGGAAGTTCAGCTCCTGCCTACATATATCCTTTACTTGTCTTATACTGAAGTCCTTCGCTGAAGTCCATTCTTCATGCAAAGGGGATTGGAGGCAAGAATACATGTGCTTTTCTCTTCTTTCTGCCTTTTAAATGTGACGTCTCCTGCTCAGGTTTATGTATACACACTGGCACATTAGAGAAGTGATTGGCTGTGTTAAGTACTGTGCTTTGATTTTAGAGGTTTGTGTAGCATCCAAAAACATGAATAAAGTACAATTAAAAAATGCTGGAAATTGACATTACATCTATGTTGGTGCACGTTTCAGTTGCCAAGAAAAGAGCAGTTTGGCTGAAAGATCCAACAAAATCTGCTTAGTGGGTCTTCCTTGGCGAGAGCCCATAAAGCAGACTGCTTTCATACGGTACTCCCTTAATCACTGTAAAGAGGTTTCAGAGAGATTAATAATAACTAGCACAGTTGTTACACCCACGCACAGTGACTCAGACACACAGATGAAGCCCTGAGAGTCTTTACCTGTGTGAGCCACACAGACACATGCCAATATTTAGTCCAATAAAGTTGTCTTTCCAGCAGCATGAATGATAATCTTGGAGGTAGATGATGACAGAGCCTGTCAAATAAACCCCTAAACTGAGACGCAGCCCAATATATAACAACATCTCACTAGAGCCACATTAAAGGCTGCAGTGGAAACCTTGCTCTCTCAGTTTCTCTGTCAAATATCAGCAATGTTGACTAAAACCAAATAACATGTAGTCCTAGCATCACACTGCGCTGCGCCGAGAGAGGACTCAGAGTAATGAGCGCCCATTTGGTTTAAATGAATTTGCAGGCAGTCTTTCCAGAGTGCAGGGCTGAGGCAGCAGGCTGTTAATCAGATGCAATGAAGGCAGGAGGTGATCAGATAGCACTGCAGTAGTGAGAGTGCTGAAGGAGTTTTGAGCTGCTGCTGTTGCTGCTCATGATAAACTCAGGTGTGTGGATAGCCCTGCTGCTACTGACTCTGTGGTGGCCTAGTAGACACCTATCCCTGGTTTTGGCTCTTTTTGGCCTTTTATATTTTGTGGGGTTTATGTCATTTCATCCCCTCTTTCTGATATAAAAGGCAGTGATTATCATTTGATTAATCTCACTGGGAAAGGGGGAGCACTAAGGAATACACTAGCCAAGAGCATTTAGTCAGATACAGATTAGCAGAGAATAATAATACAGGGGCCATTACAGAGCAAGTTGCATCCAGAAATCAGAGTTCACTAATGATGGATTGCCTTCTGCTTCTAGCTCATTTGATGGGAAACCTCCTATTCACTTCAGTGGCACAGGATCAAGCTTGATATGCTCAGTGGACTGTGGACTGTGGAAGCCTTGGACTAGCACGCAAGGCAGAAGTGAGCCACCTGTAACATTAGCCATGGTTATAAAAGCCTTCCAACAAAAGAACCAGATCTAAATGGAGCCAATTAGGAAGTATTTGAGTATTAGGAAGTAATTCTTCTTCCTATCGGCAATATGGCAGGTGGCCAAAACCAAGTAAGGCAAGAAGCCACTTTGGAGAGGAAAGGGCAAGGTTCTGCTTTACTCATATGGTCTCCTTCTATGAGAAGGCTTAGAAGATGAGGGAAGAGCAGTGGGTGTTGTTTATCTGAACTTTAGTAAAGACTTCGACACCATTTCAACAGCATTCTCCTGGAGAAATGGGCTGTTCATGGCTTGGATAAACATATGTTTTGCTGGATAAAAAACTGGCTGGGCCCAAAGTATTGTGGTGAACGGAGTTAAATTCAGTTGGTGACCGGTCACGAGTGGTATTCCCCAGGGCTCAATATTGGGGCCAGTTCTGTTTAACATCTTTATCAATGATCTTGTCGAGGGAATCGAGTGCTGTCTGTTTGCAGACGCCACCAAGTTAAGTGGAAGTGTTGATCTGCTTGAAGGCAGGGAGACTCTATAGAGGGATTTAGACTGGCTGGATTGATGGACCAAGGCCAGTTGTATGAGCTTCAACAAGGCCAAGTGCCGGGTCCTGCACTTGGGTCACAACAACTCCCTGTAACGCTACAGGCTTGGGGAGGAGTGGCTGGAAACCGCCCGTGGGAAAACGACCTAGGGGTGTTGGTAAACAGCCGGCTGAATATGAGCCAGCAGCATGCCCAGGTGGCCAAGGAGGCCAACAGCAGCCTGGCTTGTATCAGAAACAGTGTGGCCGGCAGGACTATGGAAGTGATTGCCCCCCTGTACTTGGCACTGGTGAGGCTGCATCTCAAACACTGTGTCCAGTTTTAGGCCCCTCACTACAAGAAAGACATCGAGGTGCTGGAGCGTGTCCAGAGAAGGACAGTGAAGTTGGTGAAGTCTAGAGCACAAGTCTTGTGAGAAGTAGTTGAGGAAATAGCAGTCATTTGGCCTGGAGAAAACGAGGCTAAAGCTTCCTTATCGCTCTCTACAATGATAAGAGACCAACACCCCACCTTGCTGCAACCTCTACCTGAAAAAAGTTGTGGCAAGGTGGGGATCCGTCTCTTCTCCCAAGTAACAAGTAATGGGATGAAACAGCCTCAAATTGCACCAGGAGAGGGTTAGATTGCACATTAGGAAAGATGTCTTCTTAGGAAAAATGTTTTCTTTGCAGGTTATTTCTCTAACTCCTCCATCCCCAGCCCTGATCACAGGAATATGCAGCGGGAGTAAATTCACATCAAAGTGTGCAATACCATGTACAACTGAAAACAGAAAGGATTGATTTCCTCTTTTTAAAGAAGTCAAGCAAGAATTGGACTTGACATTTTTTAAAGTTTTTTCCTTTTTTTAACCCGCAGAAAAGCATAAATGGCTTCAATATTCAGAATAATTTTCAGAAAAAAAGTCACATCATCAGACTTGTGCAATCCATCCCAAAGCTGTATTAGCTCACTCTCACAATTTTTGCCATGAGGTAGGCCGCTTCTTGAAATTCATAGTGTTTAATGTTGTTGCTGTCTGGATTGTACATAGCTGATCAGTGTGTTTACAGAATGGCTGGGTAAGAGCAGTGTTTCAATAGCCTTCCTCCTATATGTGTGTATATATCCTAAAATAAACTATCATCAACTCACTTACTACTTCAAATTCCAGGCTATTTGCCAGAAAAGTAGCATGCAATATATCCGGTAAGGTGTGTGGGTGTCTGCATTTATGGAATGTGGGTGTGCAAAGATAGAATTAATATATTTTTTCAAATCTTTACATATTTATTGAAATTGGCATCTTCGATTACTTTGCTTGGATATAAGTTGCCTGCTTTTCAGAATCCTATTTCTCACGTGTCTTATTTGTTTTGCGTACTCCATCAGAAGCCACATTGCAGAGGGCCCCAGAGAACTTCTACAGCACAAATGGCATAATCTGTTATGATGTACAGAAGCTTCTCTTCAGTGGTCGTCCTCAACCTGCAGTTACTTTTATTCATTTGTCAAGGCTGCCCAACTCAACAAGAAGAGTTGTAACGTAAGAAATAGACACAAGAGTCTCAGCGTATAGACTTGTTTTAATTTGCTAGAAAGGAAGAACAAGTAAATCAGTAAAAGGTTGGAAAGAGGAAGGGAGTGGGGAGGAAGAGAGAAGACGCTGTTATGATCAACAGTATACAGAAGGGAGCACATGCTATTGCATGCTGTTGAGATTGTTAGTCAGTTCTGAGATAGAGATAATGACAGAACTATACCAAAGCCACATAGTGTCAGAGAAAAACCATTGTAATATTTATACATTACAGCAAGGGTCAAGGACATGGCAAAGGAAATAGCACAACTGTTTGCAAGACCAAATATTTGAAAGATAATCAAAGACCATGGTGGAACAGCTGGTAGGATCAGGGCACGCGTAGCAGGGAGTGTGTGCTCTCCACTGCCTTTGTGTGGAACAACAGTGACAACAGTTTAATGATAACATGAGAGTAGAACAAGTTTACCTTCAAAGTCACTGTTGAAAAACATGAACAAGTAGTGTCACTAAAATGGTGATAGGGGACTAATTTTTACTTTTCCTGCATTTTATATATCATCATTTTAAGTGTAAACATCTCTGATAAACACAAGGAAGAATGATTTTGAAACACCTACCATATTGTGACATGAATACTATACAGATGTGAAGTTGCCAATAGAGCTGAATACCTAAGTTTCCAGCAACAAAAATTTAAATAGTTTACTTGGGCATGTAGTCGATTTATTTCTTGTCCATGAATCTTCTTGAACAGTCTGTGATGTTACCTACCTTATTCTTCTTTTTAACTTTGGGGATAATTCCAAAAAACTTTATGTTGTTTGTGTGTAGTTTTCCGTAGGTTTTCAAAAATAAAAATCAAAATAAAATTGGTTTGGATTTAATGTTAGTCACATGGTATTTCTGCGCCTCTGCTGGATAATTATGTCTCTGAGAATGTGTTTGGTACAAATTTCAGTGAGTCCAAATTTGCTATCAGTAAATACTTAAGATATTGACATTTTGAAGCACATTCTTGCTAGGAAATCTGCCATAATATTCATATGAAGCGAATATAAAACGGACATCAACATTGCCAAAGAACATTCATTTAAAAACCTGAAGAAATCTTTGCCAGTTCTTTTCAGGTAACTGCAATAGTTCATGTTCTTCTTCAGCCAGCTGGAGCAAAATACATACTCTAGTTGTTTATTTGAGAACGTTAACTAAAACCACATTCCAATTATCTTTGCAAATGACTGTAGTGCTTAATTTTTCTTTTTGAAATTTATATCTGTGCATTGGAAGGGACGGAGGGCAATTTCCGCTTGGTTCCCTCTCTGCCACACCTAACAGAGATTCACAGAGGATCTCAGTATCTAAATAAGCTTTTACATGCTTCCCTGCCCTTCAGCCTCCACCAAAGGAGGGTGAAGCCCCCACATATGTCATCAACACTGGGTATGACCTTATAATGAATGCCATACAGAAGGTAAAATGGCCTTTTCAATACCTTCTGTGACAACTGAAAAAGCTGTTCTCCTTTATGCCTCCAATTATTGCAGGCTTTGTGAGATGAGATAGCTACACTGCACGTCTGTTTGCCATTGACTGAGAGAGGCCTCGCTGCCCCCGTACCGATACAGACCCGTGAATGGAACTGTGCCTGTCTGTGCTGGAGACAGACTGACCTTCTATCTTTGAGAGAAAGTGTGGGTATTCCTTTGCAGCAAATACAGTGCTGGGAATTAATGCCAAGGAGACTCCATGCAGTGTTGGAGCTCAGAGTCAGAAATATTCTTCTGTTTATCTCCACACAGTAAGACGGGATTTAAACGCTCACTCTAAGATTCCCACTTCCAGCCTCCCCTGACTCAACTTGGAGCTGGCCGTGACTAATTAAAAGAGAACAAATATGTCAGTGCTGACCCTAGGGATAATACAGAGATAGTTCTTATTCCAGTTTTCGGATGTAGAACTGTAACGAAATGGTAGTAGTAGTAGTATAATTGCTATACTTTGGTATATCAGTTATATATAAAGTATATCCATTATACCAATGCTATTATAACGGATATACTTTATACAGCCTGTATACAAAATCTGATGGCATGAATGACCTCAGCTGCACTTTCCTTCACTCTCTAGCTGTAACCCAATATACCCTGGTGGGATAGATCCTATCAGAATCTCAAACAAATGCTATTCATCTTGTCAGAGTTTTCCTCAGTATCACAGCACATCTGCTGTTGTTGTCTTCCCTTGCCATGATGAGTCCCTCAGTTTTCTGGAGGGACTCACCACCTAACACCTGTAGTCCCATTAGTCCTTCCTTACCAAATTTACTTTCCATTTACTTTCCCATATCAGGATATCGTGCCGAGGAATCTGCCAGGACAGCATCATTTTGGTCTGTGAGAAGACACTGTAACAGAATTTGTCATAGTAGCACTGTGATTTAGGAAACAAGGGGCAAAGCACCAAACTGTCTGATGATCACAAGTTAGCCTGACTGAATATATAAGCCAGGGAAAGAAGCTGCTGAGCTGAGAGCATAGAAAACCTGTAAACAGGTAAACCTGCCATGAAAAGGCACCACAAGATGCAAACTTCAAATTTGTCAATCTGTACCACTGTCCAATACTACAATGAATAAATCATGATGTTAGAAATCAAACAACTCTCAGTTTGCTCAGGATGATGCCAGGTCTGTGTCTGAAGCACACCTGATGTGACAGCAAGCTAAAGGATGGTGAAATGAGTAACTGGGGACAATTGGTGCTGCTTCCACACTCAGCAATCCTAAGCAGGACAACAATTACAGGTATGTTCAAAGAAGAGACTAAGACATCAAAATAGCCCAGAAGTACATGTTTCTTCTTGCTGTGATTTCTTTTTTCCTGGTTGAAACCTTCTTACTAACTCCTGCACCCAGATTCCTGGGAACATGACGTACAACTTGTAGAGCATATGTGGCAGGGAAAATGACACGGGCCAGTCCATAGTCTTCAATGTGTTTACCCACATTTGTTCATTTTCTCCTTCTCTACCTCTGCTGTTATCAGCTGCTTTGACTCAGATAGTTCCTTTTGTAATAATCTACACAGCTTGTTTGTTTTAAGAAGAGGATGGGGTTATTTCTTCACTGTGTTTGGCTTTTGAGGAGGTACTTGCAAAAGAAAGCAGAGTTGAAGTCATACACAGCAGAACTGATATCTCAGTGCAAGAGAGGGCATAACTCAAGCTTTTTAGTCGTGAAAGGCAAGAGGAAGAGTAGAGAACTCTGATGGTTTTGGTTAGCTAAATACAGAATTCAGGACTACTAGCTATGTTCAAACCTGCTTAAGGGGGTAAACAAACTAACAAAAGTGCCACCTAAAAAGTAGTTGTTCCTAAATCTCTGGATATAACCAGCTGCCAAACATCACTGTGGCCAATCACCCCTGTTAGCTGAAGCACAGAATCTAAAGAGACTGGCAAGCCCACAGAGCTGCACAGAACTGCGCAAAAGTACATTGGTCCAGATGGGCTGAGTCCACAAGTTTGAACAGTTGGGTGCTAGTCTTCCTGACGCATAAAGCACAATTTGATATTACAGTAAAGGGATTATTGATATAGTAAAGGGGGAAAAAATTACAATGGGCTTGCATGTTGAGGTCTTCAGGGAAAATGTGTTTGCCACTTCTGCTGGTGTCACTGTTTGGAGTGACCTCAGTTATTACACACCAAAGCTGACTGTAAAATTCGCCACCATGGAAGCAACATGAACCCACCGCCATGAGCACAGCTTCTGCCCCACTTTCTGGCCCTCTTTTTTTTTTTTTTTTTTTTTATTCAAAACGGAGGGTTCGGGAAAAAATCTTTTCCTGAAAGGTGATATATAAGGCTGGAATTGCTCTTTTAGGCACTGTCTCTCTTTTTTTTTTTTTTTTTTTTTAATCAAAACAGTAGGTTCAGGACATAATGTCACTGAGATCTTTTATTTCTTGTGGCAGAAATATAATTTGCTTATAAGCAAAATAGTGTCAACATATGACCTTAGCAATGTGTTAAAGGATCTTGAAAAAATCAAGCTGTTGACTTCAAAAGCATAAATCATAGTGAAAAATAAACTGATAAGAAACATATTTGTAAGGTACTTTCACGCTTTTATTCTTCCTAGTATAATAGTCTGCTAATCACTAACAGGACTTCTAGCGGACCCTAACTTTTAAGGATAGAGTTTGTTATTTTGGTCTAGTCCCCCAAGATTTTTCTATAGCAGCTATTCTTAGAAGCATTTATGGGAGAGGTGGAGGGAGAGAACCACCAGTAGAGGAGTGACTCACCACGGAACTACTAATTGCCAACAAAAAAAAATCTTTTGCTTTGCAGATTAGGGTATCAGCTGAGGAAAAAATTCCCATATATTTGAGAACTAAATACTGTGCAACTGATAACCAGTGACAAACAGACAGCTGAAACGATTTCTTTCTAGGTTTGTATCTCTCCACATCATTTGCCTGCCAACAAAATTTCCCACAGCTCTTGCCTCTTTTTTTTAATCACCCCTGCAAGATCTGCTTGCCCTTGATTTTTTTTCCTTTTCTGTTGTTCTATAGTGTGAAATACATTATGTAAAAGGTAGCTAAGGGGACTGGTAGCAGCTTGCAAAACTTTCAATTTGTAGGTCTTTGGCTAGGATCCAGGCAGGTCAGTGTCAACTGAAAGTTGTTACCACCTTGTGTCTGCTTGGTGACATTAATTGCTGGATCAACCACAGTGGCAATCTCAGCAGAGAAACCACTCACTCTGTGCTGAAATGAGGCTATCCTCGCCACTGCAAAGTCAAGGTTGTGGCAGCTCTGCCTCCAGCAGGCCACAAAAAAAGACAGCTTCATCTTCCCCATCCCTTTAAAATGACTCTCATTTTCCAACAAACACAAAGGTAGCATGAGAGCTGAGGTTGCACTGTCACGTGTTTAAATACTCTGCAAGTGACTTAACAATAAGCATTACTGTATGGGTAACTAATAAACTGACTAAATAAGTATGGGTATAAAGCACGGAGTGCTTCCAACAACAAACACAGAGCTTATCAGGCCACATATGTTATCTTGCTCTGTAGGTGACTGGTTATCTTGATGCGTCCAGGGAAAAATAAAGTGAAGAAAAATTATCCATGTCTCATGCTTCAGCCTGCCTGTAGACTGATTATAGCCATTTCTAGGAAAGCTGCTTTTACCTTTCTTCCTCTCCTCCCATGTTATCTGTGGCCTGTCAAGACCAGGAACTGGTTTGTCTGGTTACATCTGCTCCCTAGTCTCCATGTCTAAGACAGAAACAGCAAAGTCTGCCTGTCTCCCTTCCTTCCTCCCTCCCTTCCTCCCCCCCTCCCT
>NW_010412885.1:38740-50698 GCF_000710305.1 Buceros rhinoceros silvestris | reverse complement strand
GGGCGGGGGGTGGGAAACACATTGCCTTCACTCAAGATCCTCCTTTTTAACTAAAAAGCAAAAGCCACATCTGCTACTTTGTCCACAGAGTGCCTACTCTATTTGTTAATACCTGTTCTGATTTATTAATATTTAGGTCCTTAGATACAGAAATTCTTTATCCAGAGCAGATGAGTGGTTATTTCCCACCTTTTTTTCTCTGCTGATTAGCAAGTGCCATAGCATTCTTGTTTCTTGACAGCAAGAATTAATTGTGCTACAGAGCCTGATTCTTTGGGGGGCGGAAGTTCCTAAAAGGACCAAGGAAAAGATGAACAACCTTTGATTGCTTTAGAATCCTGCTCTTATTAACCTGACATAATTTTGGACATGAAAATTCTCTACAAACTCTAATTTAGTGATAAGATCAGAATTACAAAGATTAGAAGGAGAAAATACACTCCACTTGAGAGCCTTTAAATGCTTCTACTGGAATTGTGCTAAATTATTCAATTCTGTCCATTTGATTGAAAACTTAAATAATTTTGCATTTCATGGTATTGCTCACCTCATAAGATACAGAATTTGACAGTTTATGGCCTCAATCCACAATGTCTTTAAAAGAAAGGTAGTAAAAATGAAATTAAGGAAAACAGACAAATGCCAAATCCTGTGATGGTGCATCTTGTAATTAGCACGTCTGCTGCAAAGCATCTGAAAAATAGCTCTGGAAGCCTGCCATGATGCAAACAACTCACACAATGAAGGGGAGCAGAACAGTAAAGGACAATTGATAATGAAATTTTTAAATGGACTTTTAACCTGGTAGCAGGACTTCTTACTCTTGTGATTTTTTGTTGTGGCTCCTTTTTGATTTTCATAGAAAAAAAATATTTTCCCTTTCATGGTACCCTCTGATGTCATGTTTGGAAATGGGGCAGGGTAACATAGTTATCAGTGACAAGAGTGGAGGAAGGGTATGAGGACTAAAGAGGGAATTAATTTTTGAAGTTCCTGCCTTGGAAAAGAATTAGCTACTACCACTGGTGGCCTTTGTCTTCTCCTTTGTCTTTTTCCTAAGGCTTATAAACTCATCTGCAAGGTTTCTTAGCATAAGGCACTGTGCCTTTAGGAGCAACTTGATTTGCCTTTTGCTGCACAATGCTTAGAGTATGAGTTGCTGTTAATAGCACTATTTTGTGATTTAGGAACCTGCAATACAGTTTTGTGCTGAGAAGCATCTTGGAATCAGTAGTTGAAAAGAGCTGGATGCAAACTTGAATGAAATTTGTGAACTCAGCCCTCCATCCTCAGATTAATTAGCTGTGGGAAGCATGTATATTTGTGCATAATTGCGTGTTCAGAGCATTCACTGCAAAGCATCTTTGTTCACAAATGACTCATCAGTGATTTGGCCTCAGGCTTATAAGTCCTTTCAAAGGAAAAAAAATTGTCAAGATAGTAGAAACAATAATTAACTCCCCCAAATAATCAGTTGTTTTCAATATTTTTTTTTCTACGCAGGACCTTTACTTTGTCTTTCTTTACTTGTCTTTCCTTGTCTTACCACTATTTTGGCATCATTAATACATGAGGAAGTTAAACGCTACTTCTTTTTGAGTGAAACTAGAAAGATTAAGGCCCTATGGGAGCTGAGAAGGAAAAAAGTTATAAAAGATACCAGCAGAAGGGCTACCAGTCTTATTAGCAATATTCTCAACATCTCCCATCATTAAAATTTGTTTTCTGACCTCCTGTGCTCACACATGTTGAATTGGTTGGGAAGATAATGTCCTTCTGCCAACTCAGATAAAACTTGGAAGCCTCCTGGAACAATACCTTTGGTCTCTTGGGTAGATAAGAAGCAGACTGTGGATGTTCCCTTTCTAGTCTTAATGCTCCCATTAAAAGGTTAGGAGCACCACCTTCTTTTTCTCTTCTTTTATTTTTTTCAGAGTCACACTTTGAAGAAAATGAGTGAATTCTGGTCATTTTCCCAAAGTGGGAGGAACATATCACAAAGCCTGGAAGATGTGGAGTATGAGTGTAGGGAGGCGTGGCCTGCTCACATTTACTAGAACATTATAAGCCCCAAAGAGAAGCAGGTCTTCCTTTTCTCCCTGTTGGTTAAGCTTAGGTATCTCCTTGTTCGTAGGGCAGATGCTGCATCTCTGTGTATTTGTCCTTGTAGATTGCCTCTTGCAATGCCTACATCATGCTGCGTGTTATTCAGGGGACCTAGCCAAGCAGCTCAGTATTTGGTGTGGCAAGCACAAAATCTTTTAAGGCCAAAGCATAGAATCTATTTCTCATTGTTCCTGGCATTAAACTTTGTCAAGCACCTCAGAAAAGCCTATGAAGAAGTAAGCAACCCTAAGAACAGAGCAAGGCTTTTGCACTTTGAGCGACCAGTAGGGCTTGGATCCAGATATGGTGCAAAGAGATGAGCATGTGGAAAATCATATTGAGTATTAGTGTATTCATGACAGAGACGGGAACCAAGTGAAAATCACTGTAAGATCATGCAATCAACGAATTTATCATAGCGATCACGCAGTGAGAGCCTGACATCTGGTACTTCTTAACTTTGCATCCTTCACTGTCCAGCACTGATTTCTTCCTCGGTGTGATCCTGGTGTGTTTTTGTATACCCAGCAGTTGCGTACATGGCCACCCCCTGCCTTTGGAAATGGAACGGGAAAAAGCAGTGTTTAGTGAAAGAGAGAAAAACAAATCCCAGTGTGGGATCGCGTACGGGCTACAATCCTGCATGTGCTTCCCTCACCCATTCAGCCCAGGAATACCACTGCAACAACAGTTCCTGTGACTCCCTGTCTGGAAAGACTGCAAGTGTAACAGGTTCATACAGATTCACACAGGCATTTTTCTCCAGAAACCTCTATAAGGACCCATTATGTTTCTGACCCAAATCTTGTAAAATACATTTGTACTGTAGACTTCATCTGAGGCATCGGAAGCTGTTGCTATTTCATATGTTTCTGCAATAATCTGCTGTCAGTCTGTAACAGATTTCTGAGAAGGAGATTTAGAAAGTAACCTATGTCTGTGTGGCATTGGTCTCTTTCTGTTAGTATCTTGGATCGATTTGGCAATATTTCTAAATATGAATAGAATATTAATCTGCAGATTAAATACTAAGACCTACTTCAAGCTCCATTGTGCTACAATAAACCAGGTAGGCTGAAGAAGTGATCTGTATCTCTATCACGCAATTTAGGTCAGAATATGTCCAGCTGTGGGAACTAAAGCTACTGTATTTTCTCTGACAGGATGACAATGATGTTCATAATAAGCTGTCATGCACAATTTCAAAGACTTTTTTTTTAAAGCCTTTACTCTTCTCACAAATGAAATAAGAATAAACACCAGACTTTGCTGCTCTTAGAACATAAATATCTGAGGAGTACATGCTCTTCAGCACACACAGCAGAATCAGAAGTCAAACCCAGAAGCAAACCAATATAAAAGGGTCCAGAGACCTTGTGATGAAAGCTTTGTATTCTCTTCTTATCCATCATATATAGGTTCATCTTGTCCATCACCCTCTCTTCTTGCAAACTTGTAAGTGCGTGACAGTGTAGCATGGCTGCAAAGGTGTGGGAGCAAAAGAGTTTTAACTATGAATGAACTGTCTTTCTGTGGAGTTAAAGCAGACACCACAGAGCCTCAGGAATTTCCCCTTATTTAATTTTTAATTACTATTTAACTATTAGATAGAGCATAGATGTAACAATGTAAGGAGCAGATCTCAATACAAATGGGAGAAGGGATATATGATCAAACTCTGCATCTGTTAAGATCTTGAGGTCAGGGGCTGTCTTTATACTTCACATTTATGCAACGTTTAGTACAAGAGAACTTTAACCGCTGGCCCAGGGCTTCCAGGCAGAACAGCAACATGAATAATAAATGGTATCAGCAGTCAAGCAGTGCAGGGGTTACTTTTCAACTCCAACTGCTAGAGCCAAAGTTGCAAAGTAAAATCAGGAGTTCCATAGCTGTTGGTGCAGGAGGATTATTTTCTGCTCTAATTGTTGTGGTAATCTTTATTTTTTTCTCTTCTCCAGCTTTTTTATGGGAAATCCTAAAAGCTAATTCTTTGAAGCTGAAGACTTGGCAGAAAGACAGCAGAAAATGTTGCCCCATTCCCATCCAAGCAGTTTCTCAGGAAACAACCATAAGAGTCCTTTGTGCTCAAAAAATGAGTGAACTTACTACCTTAAATCAGAAAGTAAAAATCCTGGAAGACCATAAAGACAACTCCCTTGTCACCTGACTGCTAGAAACACTGAGCACCTGTGTGCTAATGATCAGGAATTTATACCACTAAAGAGGAGAGGTGAAAGCATGGTCAGCTCATCTATGTGATATGAAAGCAATCCTTCCACTTGTCAGGAAGACAATTTTTCTTAATTCTGAATGTGAGACTGTAGAAGGCTTTCAGAAACTGCTCTTGTCTTCCTTTTCCACAGAACAGGCTTGTTGTAATCACACGATATATAACTGCTCTAAGGAAAACTGGCAATGGCGCAGCATTGAAAAACTGAAGTTATTTGCTGACAGGAGTGAGTACTCAGGTTTCCAAATCTTAACTACTGCTCTGACATTAATTACTGTTGTGTTCTCTTTAATGGGCCCCACAAATAATGAGAAACAGGTGAGAAGTAAAACTGATGCTGTGTTTGGTTTTGGAAAAAAATCATCTGCAGGAAAAGCAGTTCAAACTAGTCAGGTGAACCAAAAATCTGAAAAAAGTAATAAGACTTTCTAAAACGAAGGATTATGGATGAAGCTGACTAATTCTGTAGAGCTAATGTTTTGCACTGAAGTTAGCTTTCAGTGTGGTTGGCCCCTTTTGTCCATCTAGGATGCCAATCACAGATGCAGGCACCTAAGTATTTTTGAAAATGGTTAATCTGCCAGAGGTATGTGAGTAAAAAACTGCAGCTGGGATTGTACCTGCGTCCTGACGGGGTTATTTGTAACCCCTCTCAACTACTTCCAGAGCAATTCAGTTCTGCTAGTCACCGTCTTGTGACCATCCTGTGAAAGGCAGAGGACTTTCCCTTTGTCTCAAAGAGTAGGAAACAGAAATTATTTTTCCCATAAAAGCAAAATTCCTGCAGACTAAGTACATCCCCATCTTCACTTATGTTCCCATACCTCTTCTTCCTATTGCTCTAGTATTCTCAAAGAACTAGAAACAGCTAACAGAAGGGTAAGTTAAGACAAGCTACTCCGGGCTTATGTCTCTGAACAATAACTGGCCTGCCGGGCTCGCCATCCTCTGCAAGAAGGAAGAGTATTCTCAAAGAACTAGAAACAGCTAACAGAAGGGTAAGTTAAGACAAGCTACTCCGGGCTTATGTCTCTGAACAATAACTGGCCTGCCGGGCTCGCCATCCTCTGCAAGAAGGAAGTGCTACACTCTTTCTCTCTGTGTTGCAGCTCATGCTCTGAGCTGTTGTTCGGGAAGTAAGGCAGTCCTCCGTACCTCTGCGCACTAGCCAGGGCTGGTATCTTCCCCAGCCTCATGCCCATCTATGGCAGGTGGGGAGACCTCGTTGGGAGGGGAGAAGCAGATGGTCAGGAGCGTTGGGGACGACAGGAGGGCCTGCAGGATAACATCAGCACAGATCAATTAACAGCAAGCAAGTATTGCTCTTTCCTAACCTTTATGAAAATGCAGCTGGTGAGCTGTATGTAATTTCCTAAGGACTAACGATGGTCTCTGCTCACAGTACCTAAGGGAAGTTCATGGGCATTTCAGGTCCTGATTAGCCTAAGTAATATTATGTTGTGTTTCCTAATATGCCAGTCTAAACTTTAGTAACTGGATAAAGTTCTGATGAGATCATCAGGAATTTGAGAGGGCATGATGCCTTCAGGAACCCAAAGAACAGGTTAAACACTGAAATCTTAAGGAAACTTAAGGGGTAAACCCTTGTCCATTTTCTCCACCATAAAGACATTAGAATTTAGTTAAAGAGTATTCATAGACTAGTTGCATTGCATCCTTATCCAGGGGAGAGCAAAAATATAAATTTTATTGTCCAGCTAGTGGACAGAGTGTTTGCTCACATTTTGCCATTAAACCCAGTAAATGTGCATCTCTCCGTGTTGTCGTGCACCCACACATGATTTCACAATTCCTGCTTTAAAGGTGTTCTAGATTGCTTTTCAAGCTGAAATACTGCCCCAATATCCAAACTTCTGACCTTTTCCTAGGGGGCAAAACTGGCATTAAATATATTTTCTCTGCACTAAATCAATGCATTAGTCTTGCCAAATGAAGAAGCTGAATGACTGTTCTCCAATTCCTGGTATCTACCACCATATCATATCCATTGCATGTATCTACATGTATGCGATTGTGGAACTGTACTTATTTAGTCTCAGTTTCAGAAGATTTTCTATGGGATGAGGAGAATGCAGAGGCTTCATTTTAAATATTTTTTTATAGTCATTGAAGTATTTGCCCAACTATAAGAAGATTTAATAATCTGCGAGAAAATATAGCTGTCAGTTATCTACATATAAAAAAAAAGTTTCCCAATACGCCACAGCAGATTTTCCTCTCCTAAGATAATCAAACCCTCTTGCCTATTAGAATCAGTTATAGAAACTCTGATCAACACAGATGTTTAAGCGCCAGCTGCTATTGAACTATAGGTGGAGATACACGCCCAATTTTATTTTCTTCACACCTATAAAAACCCTACGTTTCCTCCAGTCTCATGCCGTTGCCTAAATATTTGTTATGAGTCTCTAAATCTTCCTTCTCAGAGCTTTCATAAAAACTTTTGGACACGTGATGGCAGAGCAGAGATCCACTGACCTATGATGCAAAACTTTTGTATTTTCAGCACCCAACAATCTCAACACTGAAGCTAAAACCCAGAGATGTTTTCTTATTCGCAGAATGTCCCCTCCCAGCACAGACACGAGTCACGTTGGCAGGAGATCATGTGAAAACTCCCTGAGTGGCTCCTAACTCGATTTGTGTAAATTACTTTCACAGCCTTACACCACAAGTGAAGTTACACCACTTGGAGGTGTCGTAAAACCTGGGAAACACTGAATATGGTGCCATGAGTGAATACTCTTATTGGAGAACAGATCCCAAAATCTTGGCTACTCTGAGATATACCCTTCCTGTGGAAATGCAACTTCTCTGCAGCAGGAGTCTTAAGGAGAGAGAGAGGCACCAAAATCTCACCTTGGACAGATTAATCTTTTTCACCCATTTGCATCCTTCTGCACTTCTTCAGTTGCCTCATTAGCCGAGTCATAACATGAAAGTTTCCTCTTAAGGCAGCTGACTTTGAGAGCATAAGCAGCCAGGGCTCTGTGCTCCACACTGCCTCTCCTACACCTGCATCAAAAGCCTAATGAGCTGGGTAGCTTGGGGGAGACACCCTTATGGGCACCTATGCAGCTCCGCGAAGATTAATGGAAGCAGATGAGTCAGCAAAAAACTTTACGCTATCACTAATCAGAACAGTGTTTTTTAGCCTCAGCAAATATAAATAAAGGAGAGAGACAGAGAGGAAGGAAATAAATCAGTCAGTGAATAATCCTTTCTATTTTGAAGACAGTAAAGTCTTTCCTCTTCACATCACTTAATAGGATCGGTTTGGTCCAAATCCTCTTTAATAATCAGAATAAATTTTTCATTATTATTTCATTTCATCCCAGCAAAGCAGAATTTTTTCCTTGCTTATTTTTACTTTTCTAATCTCTTCTCCAGATTTATTTGTATCAAGAGATGCCCTTCACTTATATGCCAGGCACCCAGATATAAGTCAAGATCTCATGCCCTTCAAGGTATATATTTTGATATAAAAATAGATTGCATAGCAGGTAAAGCCTATGATGTAACATTGCTTGAGCCCACATGATGCACGGAATCAAACTTCATGCAGATCCTAATTTTGAGATCCATTCATTAAAAAAACCTACCTTACTTCCCACAAGACCCTTTTTCCTGAGAATGCTCCCCTAGTATTATCCCTTAGTGTAGGGTTGCTCTACTTGTCTTATTTTTAGGCATTGAATGGCTCTTTATTAAAACAAATTATTCACTAATATAAGGCAACAAACAACAGATTAAGTGGAAGTATGAATAATCTAAAGTGGATGTGGGGAAAGGCTTGAAAAATGACCCTATTCCTTATGCCAGCTTCATCTGTGTGTGGTCTCTCTGCTCTGTTTCTTTCCTCCTGGTGGTGAGAGGCTCTGACAACCCTTTTAGTGATAAACACCCGCATAAAACAGTGTGTCATCATCATACATAGGCTTCAATTCCTTTCCCATATTGCTATACAGCAATTTCATTTTGTCATTCTGCACAGTATCTGATACATAATCCCTTTGTATGGAAGTTTATCAGCCTTTGCAGGCTGATTCCAGGAGCCCTTTGGCAAGTTTTGGTCCTGTGCTAGTTCTAATGATATGGTGACACTGTACAAAGCATTTTTCTCATATCTTCTGACCACCCATAGCTAATTAGCTACAAACTGAAAAAGCATTGCATTAATGAAATGGCTAATCAAGCGGAAATAAAAAAACCTCCAACCAACCCTCTTTCATATCATATCTGTCATTGTCACATTTCTTCCAAGAACTTGTTCAATGATTCGTATTTTCATAGGTATTATTTCAGTTTATTTTACCCTAAACATAGAAACTTTTTGCTTGGATTTTTTTCTCTGGACATGTCCATTCTCAAGTATGTCTCTATACATAAGAAACGATCAGTAGATGTTCCACTGCCTATACTCTCATTTTCATGTAAATGTAGCTCTCAACTACCTAAATACATTCATTAAGCTGAGAGCAAACTCAGAAGCCAAAAGCTAGTTAATGAAAGTCAGCTTCATTCAATACATGGGAATATTGGAAAACCACTTACAGATATCACAGACTGTCAAAACAATGACAAAACAAACCTTGGAATCTAGATACATAATCTTTTTCATTAGCAAGAGACCAATTGTTAATGGATACTATCCCCCTAATTTACACCATCAGGAAAAGACTCTTTTCAAAGCATTTCCCAGTGTCAAATGAATATCTTTTCATTCTCATCCTTCACGTAATTGTCTCAGGCAGTGTTTTCTGCAGGCTTTCTGCTTGCCATGTCTAGCAGTGATGGAAGTTAGAAATTCCTAACTTTTCTGACTTTGCTCCATGCCCCACTCTGCAAACCTTTGAATAAAAGAAAACCTGAAATGTCAGCTTACTGAGAATTGACTGACCACAGCTTTATCAAATGGCAACACATGGCTGGTTCTGGGAGGATAGGAAGACGGGGCTAGTGCAATGAAACTGTTACAATAAAAACTGAGTAATGAGGAAACCCTTCTGAGCTTTGTAGTACCTAGAGCAAAAAAAGGCAAGCAAAAAACAGTCTTCAGCATACCTGAAGAAAGAATAATCCCATTAGAGGGATCTACTCTGACCGTTCAGTGTCTCTCCTCCGCAAAAAACTTTTGCTTATGGTGAGAAAATATTAAAAAAATCAGTTGCATTCGCTTGGAAGTTTACATAGTGAGTAGGTGTTTTGTAACTGTCCTCATTTCTAGTTTCCTTTCTTTCTCCTTTACTTAGCACTGACATGCAAAGAGAGCTCTCTGCAAATTAGCAAATGGAGTATTTTGCTAGAATATTTCAGGGATGTTAAATTATATATTTAAGAGTTTACAAGAGTCATGTGTCAGGGAACTAATCTGTAAGACAGATTTAGGGTTTGTAAGTTCTCATGCTATGAAAAAAAAGTATGGTACATGGATTTGGTGTGCGGCTACCTTGTGCTCTAGCAAACTAACAAATTTCCTGTTAAAACAAGGTGGAATTGGAATGTAGAAACTACCTGTGTATTCGTAACCATCTATAGCAGTGAATGAAGATAGGGATTCTTCTGTTCTAAGCTTGCCACGGATTTCACCAACAAGCAACAGAAGCTCATTGTTTTAAAAACAGGGGCTCACTGGTTTGCATATTTTCAAAACCAGCCTGTGCAGCTCTTGATTTTTAGAAACTAGATACATACTGAAGTTGATGATAATTATGGGTTCTCAACAACTTCTATGATTGAGCTATTTGTTTATGTACCATAAATCTGATTAGAGAAGTCTAAATATAGTCCTTCAGGTCCAAAAACTCCGGACTTAGTTTTCCTCTAAGGAAAAGTTTTGAAAAATACAAAATGAAATTAAAAAAACAAACACAAAAAATCCAGCAGAAATAAAGAAAGCATAAAAAGAGAGCCGAACTGGAAATAAACATGTTACTAATGCTGCAAAGAACAGTAACTTTCCACCAGGAAGTGGAATATGAACCAGAGTTCACAAATAAACACACCACGTACATGAGATTCATCAGGTAATGATGATACACGGAATTGGCAGAATAGTAACATCAGTCTGGTTTAAAATTCCACAGCCTGGAATTTTAGTGTCAGAGACATTCCAGACATCATTCCATGCTGATCACTGCTCTGTATGTTTAGATATGTAATTACTGAATTTGCATTTATATGTTACTAATTACATATGTATTTACATGCAAAAGTAGAGTTTATACTTGCAAGTATATTTTAAAGGGGCTTTTGATCATTTAGTTCTTAGTGTGAAAATATAATGGTGGTAACTGTGTAGATTTCAAATATTCAGGGAGTTTTGGACTTTTGAGTGACTAAGTAAGATAACGATAAATAAAAGATAATGACATTGTTGCACATAAGAAGAAGGAGACTCTGAATCCTTGACCAAAGGCCCACCAACCCAGAAGGTTTATTTTTTGAACTGCGTTCACCTGGCAAGTGTAACTGGTACGTGCCCTGCTCTACCGTGTAATTTAATTATGTACAAGGTGCTGCAAAGACATACTGTTCTGATAAGTGCTTTCTGACTGATGGTGATATACCCTCCCATCTCTGTGGATCAGCTAGACAGTAAATTGGGTGCATACTCTGTGATCCTGTTGACTTAGCTCTTATAGATGTTCAGGTACCGAAGAACAAGCCTATTGCTCTTTCTAAATGGACTGGTGACAGCACCACAATCTTGGCCAACGTCCTTTCCCTCAGTAAAGGCAATTTTTACTGCCTGCACGTGGTAGAGATGTAATTACAGCACACACAGTAGGCACTAAATTCCCAAGTGAAGGTGCATAGCACGCATTTACACACTCAGATCTGACCACCCGTCCTGTGCCAGGCATAAAGACAACCATGTGTGTTGGTGGTGCGTCTGGGTGTTGTGTCTGCTCTTTAACACTGAACAAAGCAAGGACAGAATCACGTCTCAGCTGCCTAATGCAACAGTGTGGAAAGCACCTCAGTATATGGTATCAAGCCTCTCCTTTTTAGCTCTTCTACCACACCACTACTACTATATGTGCTTAATACAGTAAATAAGAGGAAACATTTAGTGGTCAGAAGAGTGCAGATGGCACTACCTGGGTTGGTACTGATGGATTAATGGTTTTACATGTCAGTATAACAGCCTGACTAAATAATTAAGAGAATTTTGAAAGCTGACTTGTAGAGATTTTCTGAAGTTGGCCCATAATCAGTTCTACTAGGTTATTTATTTTATAAGAATATGAACATTTTGATAAGGTTGAAACTTTTTCACTTCCCAGTTTTCTCAAGGAACCAGATTCTCCTGGGGAACACCAAAATATTATCAAACCAGTCTCTGAGCAAACTCCATGTAACTTCACATGATACCTACACAAAATTAGTGTGGTAGTCCTCAACAAATGCATATCCTATGACAAGCTTGTTTTTCAGGCCAATCAGGTAGAGGGGAGTTTTAAAAGACACCATAAAAAAAAAAATAATAGTGATCATCAGGTAACTGTAGTACAAGAGTGATGATACATTAGTAGCTTAAATATTTGCAACCCCTATGGGAGTTAACACGTGCCACGCAGAGTCTCCTCTTTCCC
>NW_010412885.1:24135-38621 GCF_000710305.1 Buceros rhinoceros silvestris | reverse complement strand
GCTGAACTGAGCTCAGTACTTTTCAGTGAGACACAAACTGTGTACTTTGGGCTGAACTAACAACAACAACAACAAAATAGGGATAAGTAACGATAAAATAGTGTTGTCAGTTATTAGAACAACTTACCTAGAGATGTAGTGGAGTCAAGAGTGGATGCTTTAGCTCAAAAAGGAGCTACAGACTTGATATAACTGGCTGGATATTGTAAAACAGTCTGTCTTAGAGACACAGTGGTGTCAGGAGGAGCCTGACTAGATAATAATTTTACTTCACATTACCTTGAATTTGATTGATCTCTCAATTTAAGCTAAAGTTAGGTAAATTAGAACGGAATTGGAACCTCCTTAAATATCAGAGGAGTGAAACTAATCCCTTTCCTGGGCTCTAATTGCAGTTTTTAAGGTTTTCTGGTAAGTTGCTTGGGAACTGCCCACATACATCTCATGAGAATGTCAGCCGTAAGATCTATAGTATCACAAATACATTCAGAACTATGTTCTGATATTCACAAAATCTTGCCAAATATTCCGCACTTTTTTGCTCCTAAATATAACTAAAAAGAAGGTAGAAACAGGTGGAAATGGCTGCAAGGACAGTCTCCTGAGCTAAAGATGCTGCCCTTTTCCTTCTTCCCTCTGTACTAAATTTTGATCTCCGAGTTCTGAGGATCAGTGCCAGAGTATACATTAACAGCATATTTGTCCTTCTATTCTCTGCTCAGATTTATAAGCTGAAGCCACCACAGAGAAAATGCTTGGGTGTTGGCATTTTTGGACTAACCCTGAACATACCCTGCTTAAAAAACCAAGTTGTATTTTACTAATTAATTAATCAGTGGTAAATGTGCTTTAAAGAAAAATTTTTTGCATGAGGCTCAGAGTCTCATTAGCCTTAATCATATTAACCTAATACTGTTATTTATATTGACCAGAGAAAGTGCAACACTTCACCACAGGATATTCTTCTTTAAAGATAATACCAGTGTGGGAATTAAAGGAACCTGTAATGCATCTTACTGGTTGATCCATATGGTACGATAATGCCAGATTGAGATGAATTCACCATCCCTGTTCCTTAAGGATTTCTGTGAAAGAAAATTTAGCATGCTGGTGAAGTGGTTTGTCTTTACAATTTCTTAAAGTCAGAGAACATCAGCATTACATAATTCTATAAAAACGTGTACAAGTCTTTGCACATGGTTGAAGATACCAAGCAGACAATGCATCTCAGAATGTCTAGCTCCCCAGATTCTCCTGAGAAGCACCAAAATATTATAAAATCTGATAATGTAGACATCTTCCAGATGTCTAAGTGATATTATGATTTTGGTTTCCCAGCTACTTAAAGAAGGCTGGAGTGGTGATGAAAGGAATAAAAGGAAGATTATTCTAGATAAAAAGAAACAAAGCTGACAGGAAAGACCCAAGAGCAAACTAAGTCAAGGATTAAGTTTTGTAAAAGACTGTCTCTCATTAGCAATGAAGTCATTGCAATTTGCTCACTACAACATATGACAGGCGTAAACATATCATTTGTTCTTCATCTGTAATTTGTTCTCAGCTAAATAAGGCTTACTTGTTAACCATTAAATACCAAAGCTAGGGTACAATTAAGCACTTTAATCAGGACTACTCTTAAGAAGTAAATGGAAGCTTCAGGTAACTGAGTTTGCAGCAGCTTGGTACTGGTAAATGGTGCAGTGCTACTTGCCACGAAACCTCATTTTCAAGCCATTAAATCTGTGAAGTCCAAAAGATCAGTAACACAAGTGTCTTTTAATTGTCCTTCGTAGTGATCTTATTTTGTTGGGCACTGTTAGTAAGCCAGTAAGCTCCAAGCAATTACTCCCTGCTAAGTTTGCAGCTCCTAGGTTTGTTAAGCTCAGGGACTGAGAGCTGTCTTTGTGGTCTGCCTTTTATTTAGCAGGTGCCATTACATCAATGCTGTGTGTGTGAGTGTGTGTGAATATATATGTCTATATGCCTTACTGGTAATAAGAACAAAGTATTCACATTGGGAACTTTGGTTACAGACTCAAACCCATCTGTAACCTTCTAAATAAACACCTTAATCCTGAAAAGAAAAATACAGCCACTAAGATTAGCAGTGCAGTAACCATTATAATAGAATTTAACATAATCTGTCTTTAAACACTTAGGACAGGTATTTTAATACTAGCAAGTCTTGAAGTATCCAAAATAGGCATGAGGTATTTACAGTCTACCTGCAGCTTTGAAAATTTCATTGCTAAGTTTGTAAGCCCGTATCTAATAGCTGTGAGACATCCAGGTGCCCAGAGGACAAACTCATTTAGAAGTTGTGCAGTTCTAAACATTAATTAATCAATTAGGAATAACTCAAAGGTGAACTGAAAATAACCTTCATGTGGTGCAGTCTTCCTGGTTACTCTTTCCTTGTCATACATAAATTATGCATATTTTTTTCTTTTTTCCAGCTGGAAAAAACCCCAACCCTCTGAAGCAATCTACTTTCCCAAACAAAGTCTATGTTGTTCTATCCATTTCTGGAAGAAGGAAGAAGAAAGAGGTTGTTTTTTCATTAGAAATACAGAGGTTTGTAGTTGTTTGACTCTGTAGTACAAGTGTTTATATATCTTTGAATGTGTTGAATGATGTTTTATGAGAATTTCCCCCACTAAATCTTCAGCAATGCTTAAGCTTTCATAATTTCATTTTAAAATTATGTTACTAGTGTTCTGTGTTTCATTTTAGTGGGTCAAGAGACAGAGAGGTAAGTGACAAGGTAAAACTGATACAAGCCTTCAGGCAAGATGGTTAAAAAACAGAACAAAATAATGGGCTAGTAAAACTGCATTCAGAATTAACAGAGTGGGTCTGTTCTCCAACCCACCACAATTGTCAGAGCTCTAATTATTATCAGAGTCTTTGCTCTTTAGCTAGATCATCAAAGAGATTTTCAGGGAGAATGTTTCTGAGTCTTGAACAAGAGAAAATTTTGAATAAGTTAATTACTGACTCCTAAAGTGATTTTCCACTCTTCTTGTCCAAGGCTTCACTCATTCTCATGAGGAAGTGTCATGGGAACAAAATCACGATGCCTACTATGCCAGTTGCTAAACTAAAATGATGAAAGATTAATTAATGAGGTAAGCTGGAGTCTGCAGTCTCCTGCTGCTTTTGTGTTGACCTCCAGAGCTCCCCTTACTCTGAAGGGCACCAGCGCCCTGGCCAGACTCCTCACATTCTCTAATGTTTTTCATGTTTAGAGGGCAGTGACCTGTGTGAAATGGGTGTGAATCCAGCTGCCGTGTGTCAGGATGGAGGGAAAGGAGAAGGGAACTTCCCACCTCGACACCACTCTCCCAGAGCTGGAAGCCAGTGTGCTCACTAAAGGACAGGAGAAGAACGAAAGCTCAGTTCAGCAGCAAGCTTTCTTGCAGATCAAGCAGAAGGGGTACACAGAGGCTTGTTCTCTCTCCAGCTGCCGAAGAGATCCTCAGCACATTTAGGTTACCTGTCTCTCCCTGTTCCTCGCCCACAGTTCTTGCTGTGGAGAGCAGCTGACCTGTCACCAACTAATTACAGTGGCTAATTGCAGTATTGTCTCCAGCAATGTAGTGTATGCTGTAGCTCTTTGCATCATGCACACAACAGGCCGTGCAGGCTTGGAGGGAGCAGCTCGCTACTTTGCAAGGGAAACTGTTCACTGGTTCAGGCAGTGAGACCCAGAAGTGAGTGGTCTATTTCTGTAGAAACAACTATGCACAGGCAAAGTGAACCTGAACATTATAATCTACAGAGTAGCATCCCTCAGCCAGTGACCTTTTATACCCAGCCCTTCATTCCCTTGAGTGCAAGAACAGGGCTTCTTTTTTGTGCTTGTTGTGGAAAAATTTGAAGTGAAACAAATGTACTATTGGCCTGCACTGAGGCTTAGAAAAACAGCAGGAGGCTTAGAAACAATGGCAAGCCGCAGCTAAAGCAAGCTGCCCCAAGTGCCAAGCCCTTCTGCAACAGCATTCAGGTTGCAGATGGCTGCCTAAATGCTCAACAAGTGTTGTTCCTTAGAAGATAAAGGTATTCCACAGAAATATCTGTTCACAGGGCTAATGCTTAGCTCTCACAAGCTTTTCTTTGCCCAGTATTGTTATTCAATTTAGTCATAAAGTGAGGGAAATGCAGTTGCTGCATTTCATGTAACTGAATTTCTTGAAATTCTGGTTTACAGCGAGGAAGATACGAGGCGGCTCAGATACAGGCATTCAAGCAAGAAAGATTTGCTTTCTTGCTATATGAAGCTTTCTGTGACGTGCCATGCCGTACTATGAATGTGGTTTTAATCATCAAACTGCTGGTAGAAAGAACTGTAATAAGAATTGGCCCTAGGAGGGCAGCTATGTGGCTGCCTGCTTGATGAGCTCGTACCCACCCGGTGAGTTTCAGCATGTCCAAACTGAAAGCCAGAATGCTGTAACAAGCCCAAGCCCCAGATGACCTGAGTTCATCATATCCCCTTCTCTGAATCCAGGCTTTGGTGGCCAGTCATCAACTGGATAAGGGTAAGTGTTTCTAAAAACACTCTGCTTTTCCCCCCTCTCCTTCTGAACTTTCTAATTTTGTGAACATCCCACTCATCTATTCTTTATATCTGGACATTATCACACCTTTTCCAACAGGAGGCAACCAAGGTGGCTCAGACCAAGTAATCCAGGGACATTTCTGTCCTTTTACCCCTACTCTTTAGAAAGGTAAACCAAAACCATGTCATCTCTCAACAAACCCTAACAATGGAAAACCTTTCAAAAACAGAGCAACTTCACAGAGCTCACTATGTAAATTGTGGCTCCATGGTTAAACACTCAGAAGGATTACAAAGTAAGACCTTCATCATCCCTGGCCGTAAAAACCTAATTTCCCTGCTAGCTCACTAGCTGTTAGTTGGTGCTGGGTGACACTCTTGTCCAGAGTGTGCGCTTTGCTATCTAATTGAGACTTGTAACTTTTGTGAACCATTGCCAGCCACCGAGGCCAGAGATTTAGTAGGATTCAAAAAGCAATTAAGCACTTACGCAGACAATTAGACCACCCTCAGTTACATTAGATAGGTTAAGATTGTAATTAGGGGTAAGTCTTCATGCTTTAAGGTGTGTTAAAGCTGGCTGGATCCATCTGATGGTGTGTGTTTATGCAGGAAAATGGGGGATGGTGGAGGCCCTAGTTTGAAAACCAGCCCTTAACGACTGTGCTGCTGTGTATCACTCTGGCACTTTCAGCCTGGTTTTCATGATGCATTTCACAGCTTCTGGCTCCAAGATTGTTATCAATAGTCCAGATGCTGCCTCCAAGATGAGAGGAAAAAGTAATGACTCTTTCAGACAGACCGTCCACAACAGGCCAAGTTCTAATCTCAGGCTCACTGATGCAAATTAAAACAACTCAACAGGCTTTAAAAGTCAGGATTATTTGGCTTTGGAGCCAGGTAGCTGGGAGCTGACTCTGGCTAAGAGGATACAATCCTCAGGGGCGCTAAGGATCTGGATCTCGGGGCTGAGAGAATCCTTCTCTGCCACTGGACTGCAGAATCTCCTTCCCACAGCTGCCAGCAAAAAGTTTTCTCTTTAGATCCACAGTCCTTTGCCATCCTAATGGGTACATTCAGGCTGCATGATAAAGAGTTTTTCTTCATGGGAAAACAGCATTCAGTTTGTGAACTTAAAGGGGATTGTTTGCTGCATTTACTGTGGAGGTGAACAGTTCACTGGAGCTTTCATGCTCACCCAAATTCACCCACGTGGTATTACAGGGATTACTAACAGCAATTCTTATTTTTTTAATTATGTATGCACAACCCAGGCATTAGACATTCTGCTATAAATCTGAGACTGAGCAGAGAGACAACATTTTTTGAATTCATGATGGGAAAGGTCAGAAAAAAGTGGAGTATTTTTCACAGAGAGGATTCAGGCTGACTGTAAAACAGAACAGAAATAAAACTGTTTCCTTTTTCCCCCCCTCTCTCATCTTTGTGTGCCACAATCCTAAGAAAATGCTGAGCCTTATTAATTTTTTTTATAGCTTTGCAGTTCAAGAAGTAGCAACCCATTTGATTCTCAAATATAGGGGAAAAATAATTGCTAAACTTGTCACCATCCTTTCCTGTCTTTTGTGTTTTCACCTAAGACACACTGCCAGCTTTGTGCCCATGGTTTTCATCATTTTATCAAGAAAAATAAATATGCAGATTTCTACAGAAAGCAAACATGGCTCTTGGTCATTTCTGTGTAAATCTAGGTATTTCTTCAAGAGGTAAATTGTGGAACTCCCGTTTTTCCCACTATAAATGACACCAGAAACAGAGTTGTGCGAACTTATATGAGAGAAAAGTGATTTATATAGAAGACTGTTGGATGTCACCTTTGTTTTCCTCCCCACAACCTACACGTGTGCCTGTGGATTCAAAAGCTGTGATGGAAAGAGCAGAGCCTGTATGACAGCTTGCGAGGAGACCCTCTACAGTGACACATCCAGCTTGCCCAGTGAAATCTATCTGTGTGGCACTTGTTAGTTACGCACAGTGGGACTGTCCATCATTCCTTGCAGTAAGTAGTTCTGTATTTCCATAGCACACTGCAGTGCAGGCAGAGGAAAAATTACTCTCTAACTATGAAAGAGTGAATGAGAAATTTCGATCCCTGTTTATGCTGTCAGACCACCATCCAGGATGCTGTACATCAGCTGGCGAGGGGGAAGGAAATGTAGTTCATTTCAAAGGCAGCTGCAAAGCTTACTCCCCGAAACAAGATTTCAAGCATTTATCTTTACTTTCTACCTTGTAGAATCCTGTAAAAACATTGCTTCCGAGAAGACAAATGCTGAAAGAGGAATGTTGAGCACCTCATGCCATTTAAAAGGGAAAATCACCACATGGTGTAAAGAGGGATTGGGGTAAAACAAAGAGCATACAGTGTCTATCCATTTTGTGATCTCATGCCCAGATCACAAATGGATAGACAGCAATTTCCACTGGTGAACCGCAACAAAACATCCTTGAGAATGCTTGGACTGGCTGCTCTAGCATGAGGAAGAGAAGGAAAAAAAGAGTATTAAACACATGGAAATATAACAGAGTAAAACACATCCAGGTCTTTGAGGTTTAGAGAACTTTAGATTAATATCATAATAGCCATATAGAAATTTGGAAGTGAGACTGCATGTGGTTTATCAGGTTTTTCAGATGGGAGAGGCAGCGCAGAATTCCTCTTGGATGCCTCGCATACATGGCCATCCAAACAACTCCAAAATTTTGCCCATCCCACTAAACCATTCTGTTTTCCACCTTACACTGATATTCACTGACCTCTGTAACTCAGCCCCTCTGAGCCATCACACACTTCTTCCTAATAATAATGGACTGTGCCTGAAGCTGGGTGAGCAGAGACTCATGGTGCCTACTGTGTCATCACCAAAACAGGACAGCAGCTACTTTTTCTCTTTGTCACCTATTCAAAGAATCATGAAGAACTCGTGACTGCTTGCTCTGTTTTATGCAGCAAGTCGTGGTTTCAGTTAGATACCCCACTGTAGCTGAGTGATTGCTCCATCCAAAAATTAAATCATTGAGCCAGCATTTGGTACTGTTATGTGTATTCTGAGATTCATGTGAGAACTGCATTATAAGGCTAGTACCCTATTTAAGACCTTGGTGTGATTGCATACCCTGAAGAGAGAAATAGAGATAGGATGAGGAGTAACAGCATTATTTAGGGGAGAAGGGTAATCTGTTCTGAATTCAAGACAAAGCACCTGTATTTTGAGGCAATATCTTTATCTGTCTTTCATTCACTCTGATGACATCTTTGTTAGGCAGTGATGCATTACTAATATGGGAAATAAAAATACACTTATCAAGAAAGTACAATATTCCCATTGAGAACTGAAGCTTGGAACAATTTATGAAGTTAAACAATGTATATGCCCTTCTGTAGTCTTTTCTTTTTACCTGAAATGATGATCAGAAGGTGGTGTAGAATAGAAAGCCTAAAAGCTGTGGAGGATATTACTAAGAAAGAAAACTTCAAAGCAGTCTTTCTACTTTTGGCTCTTAGCTAACCCTTATCTAACAAGCCAGCACAAACCCAGTTTGTTCAGTTATTTGAATGAGACTGCATTTGTGTCACTGTGAATGTTAACTGCAGTGAAATCTCTGATTTTTAAGAGATAATAAAGTATCCAAACAATAAAACAAAATTACTGAAAAGAAACGGGTTACAGTAGTGATCTTTCTACTACTATCTGGTAATTGTTAATTGAAGTGTAACAGTTCTATTAATAGCACAAGTAAAAGATAACTAGGAGTACAAAAAGCTCTTATGGAAAAATTAGATGTTATGATTGTTCAAGCTATTTATTCTGTGACTGCTAACTAAGACGATGTGATGTTTTCAAGTACGAAAGGAAGCATGCAGCAAGAGCTACAATGCTATAAATATCCACCGTATGTGATTGTAATAGGAACAATCAAGTTTTAACCAAAATTTTGAGAAAAGCTACCCAATTTGCAATTATTCTTACATATTCAAACATTGCTGGGGGGTTTCAGCTACATGATACCATGCAGGGAAGAGGCACATGATGTAACTTGCACAATGGTTCCTGAATGGAAATGTCTGTATCTGCTGATTTTCATTTTTTCTTCCTATCTTCCTGGAGCCATATAAATAGACTACACCTAGAATGCATCATTAGAATGTCTGTGTTTCTTTTTTATTTAGCTGTTGATTCTAGTGGAAAGTATACCAGCTTTGTTCTTTTTGGCTTACATTGACACTAAAATTCCTTGATCAAAATCCAAATTCATGTTGTGCTGTTGGGCATTGTTTGTTTGAAGAAGTTGAGAACTAAATGAGTGACAACCTCGTGAAACCACTTGAATTAAAAAGCCTGATTTACGCATTAAAGATGTATGGCTGTTCTCATAGACCTTGTCCAAAGCTCTTACTTTCTATACAGGAGGATAGGTTAGAAATCAAGACAATAAACTTGCTTAAATTATAGGAAAAATTATTTGTAAAATGTAAGTGAAAATATACTCCGACAAGTTTAGTAGCTTTTAGCTCTTCAAATTTTTCTCAGTGGAGTTTTGTTGTTATGAGTACCGACTCTTCTCATAGATGTACTAGGCACTTTGCAGTACAGTGAAGATATAGTCTTTCTCTCAAGGCACTGCAGTCTAAACTCCACAAAGTATCAGTTAATTTCATCACTGAGCAGGACAGGTGTCAGGCATTTGGACCAAAGTTGCAGAATTGGTAGCAATTTGAACCATGCCAAACGCAACACAGTATAATACAAAAGTACAACAGTATAATATAAAAGAACAAAAATCCATTCCTTCTCCCCTATCTTCTCCATAGATATACATCAGAAAGAAGCTAGGAGCAGCAGAGCATGAGTGAAAACAAAAGCAGATTACATGGTCATTAAGGAGAGGCTAGTGTCACAGAACAAAAAACAGTGTGAGTAAAATACCATCTTATAAGTGTTACAACGAACTAGTGGCAATTTGGAGTATGTAGACGAACAAGGAAAAAGCAACAGTGGGACAATATTTGGTCAAACTGATAGGTAACTTTTTCTCACTTGCATTGGACCATCGTTAGTGTGCGTGAGTGAATAATCACAATCTGCTTCCCTGGGCTTTTTTAAAGCAATTACCCTTTAAAAATTGTTAAGATATTTGACCAGATTTTCACACCAGGAAAACATGAAACTAGTGAAAATGATCTGACATATCTGTGCTTATTACGTACATGTTAACTAGGAGCACAAGGGACACCTTTTGCTTTACAGTATCTCTCCAATAATGAAATTAATGCCAAATTGCATATGATTGACTCTATTGTCCCAGGTTACATAAGGCTCTAAGAACAGGCAAGGCAAGCTGATCTCTATCAGTCTCCTCTGATTCTGGGCACTCCCATAATGATGCATGGATAGTCAGCTGTAGCTTAGTTACAGCTCAATTAAATGTCACTATTAATCTAAACTCAAAAAAGATGCTATCAGCTGTAACAATTTTTAATGGTGGCATTTAACATAAAATACTTTAATTATATTTTTTTCTGTTATATATACTCATTAGCAACCACATACAGACACACACACAAAACCAGCACAGAAAACACAAGAGAATTCACAGTATGTCATTCATGCTTGTGAAAATACTATGTTTCTGTCCTTGGTTTAAGTGTGTTTCCTTCTTTTCAACAGAAGTCACCTACTGCCCTTTTTTCTCTTGGTTTCAAACCTGCTCTCTGCAAAATTGGCAGTTCTATACCCCGTTTGGCTTAACTATGCTCTTTGCCTCAGATCCTGTTTCTCAGGGCTGAGAGAAGCAACGCATGAGGTCTATCTGTGCCTGTATCCACACTCTTTACAGCTACCGTGATTCTGACCCAGAGAAGAACAAACATTTATCATCTGAGCAGCACTTAGCATCACCATACTTTTGATGGCATGCTGTCTGGGGGATGTGGGGGCTCCTCTATTCTGCATTGCTCTGTGGTACGCTGCCAGAATCTCCAGTTGTACTCACAGATGCATTGCTGAATTTTTAACCTTCTGTTCACAGCAGCCACCTAGAGTGTGTTTCCCTGGTGCTGCCAAGGAGAGCAGACTGGAGGAAACTGTATAAGCCACTACGGTTTGAAAGAGTTTAGCCAGAGACACTGAGAAACATTAAGGCTCTGTTAAAAAAAGTGTGGGAGATGTGAATGTCGTTCAACCATACTGGTATACCTCAGGTGAAAATAAGCTAAAAAGTCCCTCTTCTAGAAGCTTAATTAATTAAGAATAACATTAGAGAAGTCACCACATGCCTACAATGAATGTATACACATGTAAACACATGTAGCTATGTATACGTAAGTATATTTTTGCTCTATAGTGATAGTGTTACAAAATATTTTTGAAACCGTGAAAAAACATACCAAACCCAAAATCCCATTAATGTCACCTCTGACAAATATTTACTATTAAATTCAATAAATAGATGAATGAGTGAAATTTCCTGTCCTTTGTCCTGGTAGAGGTCAAATTACATGATGTCCCATTTAAAATCCTTGACTTCACCTCAGTAGGGTTAGAGTGACATACATCACCTGAGGATCTAGCCTTCTGCCTTTATTAGAACTAAGTAAATAATTCACCACAAGATAATTATTTCATTTCAGCTCCTTCCCCCTCTCCCCTCCTGCCTGTGACGAGTCAGAAGACAGCTTGCTGCGATTTATTCTATACTCAGAGATACTTGTCCTGTGAGTAACTTGTGTGCTGTCCCTGGCTTGCTGCATGGTAGGCATCTGCTACTCAGAAGTAGACCTGAGTAGCTGGTCATTTAAATCATATGGTGAATGTAAGTTACAAGCCCTCTCCAGACGACAGCTCATACATGCTCCACAGAGGCTTGTTAGGGCAGGATAGCCATTTCTCAGAGGAGTTCCTCTGTGCTATGCATGCACAGCCCATGGCTATAGCCTGAAGAGGTTGAATTTTTGCATCCTTCTTGGATCTGTCCCTGAGGAGTCAGGGTAGGTTTTGGAGTCAGGTATGTTTTGGACATGGAGCAAAATGCCTCCTGTGCGCTCTCTGTAGATGCCCAGGCATACAATTTTTAAATCAAAGAGAAAAAATGCCACATCACCAGGTGAGAGGCTGGAGCAGTCTGGATCAGCACAGGAGCTTGGGAGACAGACAGGCAGGGACCTCGGGTGGGAGATGGTCTCGGATTGATCCCTTCTTAAAGCAACTGAGATGGCATTAATGCAAACTCGTCCCCCTGTATCCAAGTGAGAATGAAGGGTGTGGTAGAGAAGGGACCTGATATGCACCTCTGGGAAAGCTGATTTTTAAAAATGGGGGCTGCCACAGAATGAGCAGGAACTAAAGGGAAAACATTAATGTAGGGGCAGAAGGAAAAAAGGTGTTTGCTAGACTTGTACTCTGCACCAGTGTAAATGACCATGTAGCAGCTCACAAACAGCGAGAAACTGGCTCAGAAGGGTGTTTGATAGTTTCAAAAAACGTCATTTCCCGTTCAAGTGAATTATGTCAATGTATTTTTCTTCCTAGCGTCAGTTAAAAACATGGTTTTTTTCTTAATCTATATTCGACTCAAACACTTTTTTTCCTGCTTTTTTGCCTTTACTTCAGTACAGTGTTTCTATTCTCCTTGCTGTTTCAGTTGGAAGTCTGATGAGTTTTGCTCTGTCTATATGCGCCCTTATACAAACCCACAGAGACTGCCATGCACACACACCCTGGGACACAATAGTTTTACGTACAGGATGCTCTGCCTGAGCAGGGCAGGTCACACAGCCCTGGGCTTGGCAGCATCAGCTTCAGGGGACATTTTAAGGAATAGGTTAGCTGCTATCAGTCAAAGTCAAGTATCCTGGAAAAGGAAATCATAGTCCCTAGTTTTGCGTCAGGAAGGAATCTCCCATCCTGAGGAAGAAAGATTAGTTTAACTGTGTGTGCAATTGCTCAGGAACAACTTCCCAAATTACAATGCATGAAAATATCCCAATTTAGTACATTAGGGGAGTAAGAGGACAAGGGTGCATGCAGATTAAAGCTCACATTCATTATTGTTATTAAGCAATCTAATTTTAGAACCACCCCCCCCCGATTTACACGAATCAAAGGCACAGCAACGGTAAAATATATTAAGCAGAAATTTGAATAATAAAGCTCATATCTGTGCCTGTCTCAGAAATAATAATATGCTGTAATGACAATGCACGATTAAATATGAAAGTTCTGTGTTGATAAATTCGGCAACTGAGGACATTTTCTTGCTATCTTCCTTGGATAAACATACACGCACACACATATATAACGGCAAACCGTAATGCACTTGACCCCATTTCACAAGAAAATTTGATGACACACTCATTCTTACAATAATGGGTGATCCTGGTAAGTAAGTATCAGCTACCGAACTGCTGTGAATGTGAAAAATCTTAATAAATCTTGGGAAAATGGATCTGGAAAATTTTTAAAAAGAAGAAAACAGAAGCAGTGAGTAGTACTGTGTTACAAATAGTGTGGCCAGCAGGAGTAGTGAAGTGATTTGGCACTAGTGAGGCTCATGCTGAACACTGTGTCCAGTTTTGGGCCCTTCACTACAACAAGGACATTGAAGGGCTGGAGCAAGTCCAAAGAAGGGCAACAAAGTTGGTGAAGGGTCTAGAGAAAAGTCCTATGAGGAGCAGCTAAGGGAACTTGGGTTGTTTAGCCTGGAGAAAAAGAAGCCGAGGCGAGACCTTATCACACTTCACAACTACCTGAAAGAAGGCTGTAGCGAGGTGGGGGTCAGGCTGTTCTCCCGAGTAGCAAGCAACAGAACAAGAGGAAAAAGCCTCAAGTTGCACCAGGGGAAGTTTAGGTTGGATTTTAGGAAAAATTTCTTTAGAGAAAGGATTGTAAAACACTGGAACAGGCTGCCCAGGGAAGTGGTGGAGTTGCCATCCCTGGAGGTATTTAAAAGACGTGTAGATGTGGTGCTTCGAGACACATTTTAGTGGTGACCTGGTAGTGTTGGGTTAATGGCTAGACTTGATCTTAAAGGTCTCTTTCAACTAAAATGATTCTGTGATTCTGTGATTCTGTACAGAAGCAACTTCAATGCATAAACAAATTCATGCTCAACAAAAATAGGAACGCTGCACAGTGAAAAAGCCACAATACTTCTTTTTATATTAGTCCAGATATATATTTGAGTCTTGTCTGTAAAAGCAATGATTAGGCTGTGTTTACCCACTGCCAAATCTCTCTTCATTCAAAGACGATAATTTATTTAGGTTACTTAGAAATGAACTGACTGAAGAAACTCTAAAGGCATAAACTGCACCCCATATACAACCTGTGCAGCAGGATTTCCTCCTACTCATGTTCCCTTCCCATGAGGTGTAATTCTTCAGAGAAGAGCTGGAAGTAGTTAGGGTAATGTGAATGGGCACATACCATCAGTCAAAGGGTGAGGATGTTTCCTCACCAGCACTCCCTTTTTTTTGGTTGGGTTTTTTTTTTTCCCCTTTAAATTAAGGCCTGTTTTCAGCTAAGATCCTATCTGAATTAGAAGAGAGCACACTGTAGTTCCAGTTTAGCCAGACTGGCAAGCTCTGACTTAACACGGCAGAACCATGCACACATGTGACTGTGAGACCTACTGTATGTAGAGCCAGGCCTGGGGGCACGAAAACTCTTTAGTGAAATCCTTGGGAAAGAGCTCACTATCCTGTGTTGACAAAGATTTTACAATGCCGTTAGCTCCCAGAAAAGCATAAGCAACATAAAACACAGATTTATACAGTGTGCATTTTCTGAAGCACCTAAGTCCTCATGTCAACAGTGAATTTGCGTGTTCCTGGTGTTATCCTTCAGGAGAATGGGCACTGGCTACAGAAGCAGGGAATCAGACCACTTGCCTGACAGCTTCCTCT
>NW_010412885.1:14928-24066 GCF_000710305.1 Buceros rhinoceros silvestris | reverse complement strand
CAGACCACTTGCCTGACAGCTTTCTCTTTCCCACTGTGATCATTACACTGCAAAGGGCCTGCACAGCCCTCCTTGGGTTTCAGTTCCAGTAAAATATGAGCAATAATCAAAATGCATCCTTCCCACATTTTCCCTGCACTGCCTATTCAGGTAGTAACCTCTGCCAAGCAGTCTCTTACACATATTTTTAAACAAACCAGCACAAAGGGTCCCTGATCTTGGTCACAGCTGTCTTAACGTAAATAAAAGTACTAGATTTGTAAATTTGCTCCCTCAGGTCTATTCAGATAAACAGTGTGAAAGCAACTCCCAAAGGTATTCAAGGCCAGGAATTTACTCTCCTTCTGCTGCATAAATGACATTTTTTTTCACTGTGAGTTCAAAATCTCTCATATAGTCTCCCTTTCATTAGAGAAATTGTCTTTTATTTCTGCCTAATTAGAGAATGTTAAGAGACAAGAACTTTAAGATGGAAAGTATACACCTAATGCTTGTAACAGAGCCAATGGCTGATTAAAGAAGCCGTAGTTCTCAATGATAAATGGCTTCAAGTCTGAAGTAAGGCAAAGACACTTCCAAAGAAATCTTTCATGTCATGGAAGAGGAAGCAAATTTGCAAGTGGACATTAAGGACTGTTATTGAATGCTCTTTATAACCAACGATACAGGAAATTCATTGGTTGTTTTCTATCTGTACTCAGTAAGTTAAACCAGCTGAATCTGATAGGAAATAGATGCATGGGAGCTTGGCTTCAAATCCCAAACCAAAACAAAAAAAGGAAGTATTTTTATTACAGACAATGATGGCACAGTATGATACCTGTGATGACTGTGAGAAAGCAAAAAGAGAAAAAATAATGGAGTGGCCAAACATTGCACTCGTATTTCATGTAAACTCATTGAAAATGTGCTTTCTGTTACATTACCTTTGGAAGGAACATATATCTCACATTACAAAAAAATCAGAAATTGGATTTAAACGAGCCTGCAATTTCAAATGAAAAGAGGGAACAGTCTAATGGTGACGATGACACTACAAGTTGTAAGAATTTTTAAAGAACCCCATTCCTATCATAAAAAATCAAATCTGGACTGGATCAGAAATTTTTCAGAGACTTGAATGAGGAGGGGTAGAGAAGAGGTTAGCTCAGAGACTATTTTTTATGATTTCATGCATCATTCATTTTCTCAAGAGAAATAGGTAGGAAAAACAGTTCTTTCTGTGAATAACTCTATAGGGAGCTAGCTTCTCATCTACCTTGCACAGACATTTACACCTTTGTAAAGTGTGCCCAGGTCTGCACACAAGACAAAGGAAAAATGCAAGATCTCTGCTCAGGATAATGGGAGCATTTTATACGTGTTTTGGAAAGACCCAAAGTAAGACAGTAGGTAGCCAGGTTCTTGCCATGAAAACCTCAAGCAGAGAAAAGTCCTGTAAATAAATTTGATTTTGACAATGCAGAATAAAAATTACAGAAATGCTATTTATCCTGCTGATCCGGGTATTGTGCCTTCTGCTAGCTGCTGTTGGTGTTTGGGAGTGAAAAGGGCAGGAAAAACTGATCTGTTTCTCAGAGCTGCTGAGAAACCCCGTATTCTGCCAAATTAATCACTGGCTGTAAGCACACCAGGTTATCAGCTTTCCTTCAAACACCCTCTGAAAGAACAAATTTGAGGTGTACCTACTATTTGGGAGAGTTTCTCCGGTGAGGAAAGCATTGTTTATTTGAGTAATTTCAAAGTAGGGTGCCCCTCTCGTGGGGTACCCTATACTGTGGCCTGGGTGCTGCTGGACCTCTTCTTCAGGGGGCGTTGGAGTCCCCAGGTTGATCAGTCCCTGCTCTGGTCTGGAGCAGAGGACCTTGTTGCTTCCTCCAGCTACTTGCTGGGATCTGGGGACGGGGATATCAAGGGAAGCTGGGTTTACCCTGAATGGTCAAGGTACCTCCAGGTAAGCTCCTCCAAGGCCTGTCCTGCAGGGCTGGCATGGAGGGACCAGGGAAGGAGCGGGAATATCTCCTGGAGAGGAAGCAAGGCAGGGGTCCTCAGTGGGGCAGCAGAAGATGGAGATGAGGAGATCCTCCATAGCCACCACTTTCTACCGATGTGCCCCTCAGTGCACCCACAGCTGCCATCACTGCCAGGGTGATCTGATTCTGTCAGGCCACTCTACCTGAGGCACACGGCTCTGTGGGCTTTCTAAGAGAGCTGTTTAAATCTGAAAGCTCTCACTCACTGCAACTATTTCCAGCCACACTGTAACTCTTTCTGGAAAGTGATATATGCCTCAATATATACAAGATCATTTGGTTATTTTTCCACCCCGGCTCCCCCCCTCCCCTCCCCCCAAAAAACCCAAAACCAAATTCCAAACCACCACATGTCAGCTGTCGTGAAAATTAAGAACTTAAATGTTTGTTTCTGCCTGAAGCTTTCTGTTCACACTTAAGAGAGATAAATGGAGACTTAGTTGAAGGAAAATTTTGGTGCTACCAGTGAAAAGATGCTAATAACACCACCACATTACCTGGTAGAGTGCTGCTAGATATGCTGTCTCCCAAAATGAGAGAAAGTATCTGCAAAAACGTTGCTTCTCGGCAATGTATCTTGCACCTCAGCCCCTCTTCAGAACTTATATCTGCTAACACGTGCCAGCCCTAGAGTCAGCTGTCATGCTTTAGGAGTATATGCCTAGTACCGCCATCCCTCTTTAGCCCTGTAATGAGTCAGAAAAGCTAATACTATTCCTTTTCTATTCCTACATATGCACCTGGTTAGTATTCATTTAAAAGAAAAAAAAAGGAAAGTAAACTTACAGGGCTGTATAATAACATAGAACAGAAAAGATTTTTGGAGGTCCAACTGCCCACTGAAATCAGGGTCAACTTAGATAAGGCTGTTCAGAGCCTTGTCCAGGTGAGTTCTGAATGTCTTCACCTGGTGCATTGGGTGAAACAAAGAAACAGTGAATTAAAATTTGCAGGAAGGAAAGGCGGCAGCGGTAGAAAATACGTACTCGACTTAGTTCATAGTCAGACAATGCATTTGTGTTAGTATACACTTCGACCAGCTCCATAGGCAATTTTATTTTGACTGTGAATGAAAACATTTCAGCACTCAGTCAGTTACTGATGTGCACTAACTGTTTAAACTGGTATGATATGTACCTCAACGTGTCTACTGTCTCTATAACCAACTCTCTTTTATCATCTCTGATGTGTTTGAGGCTGGTGTTTAGCTGGCATATTCATGAGGGGAAAAAAAAAAAGCACAACCAACATCCCTCTGGAGTGTCTGCTTCATATAAGTAGCTCATTGTCATAAGAACAGTGGGTCCAAGACCTGGTCAAGAACTACATTGGTAAAAATGGGATACATTTTGATGAATTTCAGTCTTGTTTCCCTGGGAAGCAACCTAGAGAAATGCAGCCACAGTATGTCCCAAACAAATGAAAGCTAAGTATTTTCTGCAAAATTCAGGCAATTTTTTAATACCTCAGTGAATTTTTTAATGTTGTTAAAGATTTCAGATAGAGAAGTCATTCAATAAATCATAATAACAAAATGTTTCAAATGGGAATATTTTGGCTGAGAAACGGCTTTGCTGTTGATGAGATTAAGGAGCTTAAATTTTTGTCTTTCACTTCAGCTGACACCACATTTTATTCACCAAAACCAAAATACATTCCATCTGGACAATGTCTAAGCAGAAATATTTAAAAACAGTACTTCTTTATAAGAACTCCTATAATAAAATACATTATTGATCTCCTTCTGCATTACATATCTGCTAACATAAAGTAGCTGCAAGAATTAATTTTCTAGGTTGTTGTCATTTTTGAGCTGATTCTGTCTTTGAGAAAATTATCTCCATCTCTAGGTAATCATCTAATGACGTTTGCTAGGTGGATCTAGCACACCCTGGTGAGAAACATTGATTGGACGACCCCATGCTTTCAGTGATAATTACAAATAGCAGCAGCAGACATACCAACATCATCAAGCTCTATGAAAACTGATTTCTGTATCTGCAATTTGTTCATACGTCTAGTGACAAGTGAGAGATGTCCTGTTTCACCTGTTACCAAATGTTGCTCAACTGGAACGAAATGCTCTCATGAGCAGAAAGCATAAACAATAAAAACCCATGCCTCTTGAGTTGCACTTACTCCTCAAATAAAATTATGTGGGATACAGGTGGCACACAGGCCTTGTGACTAGCAATGAACTGTATTGCTAAAGTAGCTTGAAAGGGCCAGAGTTTTCCAAGGAAAAATCTCCATGACTACTTTTTTTTTTTTTTTTGTTTTGTATTGCTAAAGTAGCTTGAAAGGGCCAGAGTTTTCCAAGGAAAAATCTCCATGACTACTTTTTTTTTTTTTTTGTTTTAATGCTGATTTGTTCCTTGTTGCTTTCACCAAGGAAACGAGACCTGCTGCCTTTTTGCTTGCCTGGCATCCTCTCCCAACCCCCTGGCAGCTCTGAACCCGTTAGACAATTTCTATCAACCAGTCAGGCATTTTTCAGACTTACCACGCGTAAATTACCACAAGTTTCCAGAAAATCAGTGACTGGGTTTTCTCAGTTCGTGCTTACTTGCTTTCTCAGTCCTCTTTCTGAGTCTTTCTCATTTTCTTGCACTCTCAATTAGTAAAACAGCCAGTCGCCATGCTTAATAGGACAAGTCAGCAAATATAGATACCTGTAAATTAAGTGTGAGCCTTCCTGTTGATTTGGCAAGCAAGCAGGCAGAAGAGTCCTAGCCAGTTGTAGTGCGATTTCCATCAGGAAAGGGCACAGCAGGACCACTCTGCAGTGACGAGCAGCTCCAGTGGTTCAGAAAGAACAAGCAAAGATTGAATGAGGAAATTTTCACATTAAACTGCTGCATCTCCTACAGGAATTGACTGCACTGTAGTATGTATTCAGAAAACAGGTTCTTATTATTGTGTGGGGATTTGGGCCACTTCGATAGCATCTGCTGTAATAACAGTAGTGATCTGTGACAGCAGAGTTATGGGATTGGCCTCAGGATGGGTCCTACATTCTGTCCTTCTCTGAGCATGTTGACCTACAGGCTGGTCCCGAATTACAGCTGGGGCAAAGAGTTACAGTGCTGGGCTGTTGCCAGCCACTGTTCCCACACGTTTAATAACCACAGGAGAATGAGAAGCTGAGAATGAGTCACAGCAGCAGCAGTGTTGTCATCAGTAAACAGTTGAAGGGCATTCTGGTGATGATACAGTATTTGCTCTGCATTCCCAACTGTGAAGAATAATCAATCAGTTCAGCTTGTGGGTTTTCAGTCTTCATGGTCCTTCATCAGAAGATACTCCCATTTCCCCCCATTTTTTTCCACCTTCAGTGGAGGGTTTGTTCTGATTTTTTTAGGGAAAGCCAGGTAGCCTCGAAGCAGAGCCTCCTGTTCTTGCTGTGGACTTGACCATAAAGGTGTCCTCTTCCTGCTCGTGAATTTAACACCATTGCCTTAATATACCAAAGCAGAAGTAGAGCAAAATAAAGCTAAACTAAACTCTGATTTCCTCACATGACTTTGCAGAAAAAAATTACATATGTGATCAGTCTATATTTTTGTGGTAAAGGTAATCAATCTTCATACCAGCTGTATCGAAAGAGACAGTGGATCTCACAGCTGAATGTCCCATTGTGCACCAACGAGCCCACAAGAACGAATATGCTGCATAATTTTCCCTGTAGGTTGATTAAAACTGCTAAAAATATTTCTATACCTCTCCTACCCTAAAGCACTTTGCAGAATTATGCCCTTTTTTTCCTTTTCATCTGTACATTTTTACTGTGCTTTGCACCTTTGACAAATCCATTCCCCACAAATCTGAAATGTGATGTTATATAGATATTTTTCAGTAGGTCATGGTTTTGGTATTTCATTTCACTCACGGCTGCACTAAAAGTGCAGGCATACAGGGCCTTACAGCCCTCCAAATAGCCATCTGGAGGAGATGAAAGCTGGCAGGTTAGCTACCTACACAAAGAGTTGGGCATTGTTTGTGCCCTATATACCAGTATGCCCCCATGTATTTCTTTCATTACATGAGAACTGTATAAAGAGTAGGATGGACAGGCTATAATGAGACAAAGAAATCTAGTCCTCAAGGACAGGGAAGCTCCAACAGGTTTCAAAGACAGGTGGAAATTCTGATCCTACAGTATTCAGTAACTCTAAAAATATCCTCCACTCAGTACAACAGCAGAGCTTCCTTTCTCTTAGATTAAAGAAGAGGTTTTGTGTTGCTCAGGTAAAAAGAACTACAGTGATGCTTTCCTAATCAGAGATAAATATCAGCTGCTTCTGATCGGCTACACTGTCAGCTAAGTAATGACTCATTTTCTGCATTGTTCTCAGTATGTGAAGGACAACGGGAGAGCAAACCTTATCCACAGGCTTCTGTTACACTCAGGCATCTCCTTCAATCAGAGGCAGGCATTATGAAACACAGTGCATTCACAAATTAAAAGCACAAACACAGTCAACAATTACAAAGGCTGTTGATACACCTAACTGATAGTCCTGTAGCATTTCAAGGCTCTAATAAGAAGATCTGCAGGTCAGTTTAGTACCTGAAAACTAATTTTCCTTTCAAGGAAACCCTTTCAAGGGCTCTTTACTCTTTATTTATAGACATAGTTTTCAACTTTTCCCCAAACAGGCAGGATAGGCTTTTTCAGCAACCTTTTGTTAACCTTTGCTTCACCTGCTCTCAGCTGGCTTGTCAGCTATTTCTCACTGCTACTGTGTACGGGCATCCCAGCTCATACTTGTTCAACCCAGAAAAAGAAACAACTCAGGCTGTCTTCTCTGTCTGGAAGCAGGGACAACTGGAGGATCTACCACTACACTTTGACTTGGAAAGTTCAAGAAGAGAGATTTATTGGGCAGCTGCTATGAGACAAATTACTTACGGAGCTGTGCTACCCATAAAATGCCTTTGTGCAGCACTTCTGGCACTTGAATAGGAGATTAGATTTAGGGCAGAAATCCAAGGCAAATCTCTCCATTGCATAAGAATGGAGCAGTAGATATTCCTTACAGGGATTCTTGAAAAGCTGTCCCTATCAGGTTCCTACCTGTCTTATGCGTGCTTCTTCTAAATGGCACAAGCTAAACCTTTGAGGACTGTCTGGTATTTTCTGGTAAATGCTGAGTCTAAACAGTACTTCGACGTGCATCAGAAAGTCTGGTTCCACTCCTCACCTTAGCTCACTCTCTGGCAAATTGTGTCCTCGACTGATACTCTTCCTACCTGGGAAGACAACAGATTTCACAGACCCACCTGATCCTTTCACCTTTTACTTTTGAAATCAGGATGGATGTCACATTACCTCCTGAATTATAGTATTTGATTTCAGGTTTCCCACTGTTTTGCTTCATTTAAACTCTCTGGGCTGTGAACTGTGTATTATACAGATTTTAGTCATCTGGTATGTGCACTGTCATTCTGCTGTCATGTTGCATTATACCTCTTGGTTGTAATGCACACCCTGAATAAGAAAAACTTGTGCCGTGGTGTGGTCTATTTCAGACATTCACAACAAACTAAGCATACTGCTGAATCCTGTCCTGCAAAAGTATGGAGGATTTAAAAGTGAGTCTGCAAGCTGTGGCCAGTGCTGCTAGAAACAGTTTCATCCTTCAGAACAGACTGTTTTAAAAAGGCACAATAATTTTTTAGCCACTAACTGATGGTTTATATACCACCGATTAGAATATATATTGCTGGCAAAAAAAAAGGGTTATAGTTATTTATATGCAAAAATTCATTTATTTTAATGTAGATCAGCAAACAATTATTCAAATAACCAATAGTGAGAGCAAATAAGTTTTCACCCCAGCAGCTTTTTTTTCACCAGAGAAGAAATACAGAGAAATTTTGTTAATGAATGATGTCTACTGAAGCAATGTCCCTGTTCCTGGCTTTCAATGAGAATTTGCTATTAAATAACTTCAAAGGAAGTCATTGGAAGAAAAAAGTAGCCAACATAGTTTCACATTCATTTATTCTGGGAACGCCCAGAATGATCACACAGAAAATAATGGCTTTATCTTGAAACACTTCAAGTGCTCTTCTGAATACCTTCGCTATTTCAGGACTGGGCACTGAGAAAATACCTGAGCATGACCTTTCCAGACAGAAACAGTAGTCATGCATAGGTCTAGATAATCTGTTATTCCCTGTTCCTCCTGCAGAGCCAGGATTGGCTACTTAAGATTTTGGAAACTGTCTGTGAAGTTTGATAGAATGATCAGGTCAGCCTGTGAATCAGGTCTGCAGGACATTGTTTATAAAGGCAAAATTCTATTTTATCTATTTATACAATTTGAACATGCATTTGTTCCGTGAGGACAACTCATTTTGCGGAGGGCTTGTATAGGCCGTATGCAATACTGTTGGGAGATGAAACTTCATGCAGTGCTGCTGTCTTGCTGTGCAGTACTGCAGAGTTGATCTCTCCCACCCTCCTAATATAACAACTGTGTTTAGAAGAAGAAAATTGAAACGTTTCTTGCTTTTTGAAAGTTGGGATTTTTTTAATATTCAGTGCAAGAACCCCTATCAGTCCAATATAATATAATATTGAGTGTCATACCAATGAGAGAACCAATTCTTTCTGAAAATACATTTTTTTGGCAATATTTTTCTTATTAAGGTAAGAGTTTCCTTGGGGAAATGCAAATAATAATAATAAAAAAAAAGGTGTCCATTCAACATCTAAAAAAAAAAAGGTATCTAAACCTGCCTTCTTTCTAACCCTGTTTGCATATACCATTAAGAACAGCAAAGGTTAGGTATGGACGGGAGTCTCATTAGTAAAGAAATATGATCAAAACCAAGATTTATTGCAAATGATGCAAAACTTCAGGAAGCCATCTTTAGTGTGTGCAAATTAAGGTCTGCAGTTCTGATGAACTGACGGGACTGCACCATGCAGTAGAAAGTCAGAGGCAGAACTCCAAATAGTACCTACCACTGCTCATTCTTACCCTCATTATAACATGGCCTGAGGCCTGGAGCATGACTTTTTTTTTAAATTTTTCTTTTTTTTTTTTTTTTTTTTTTTCCCAACTTTTAAGGGCCTTTGTGTTTTTGTCTTTAA
>NW_010412885.1:9936-14910 GCF_000710305.1 Buceros rhinoceros silvestris | reverse complement strand
TTTTTTTTTTTTTTTTTTTTTTTTTATTCCCAGACTGTAATGAGCCTTGTAGATTTGTACTGTAATAAAAATGTTTGAAATTGATTTGACTGCTACTGTTGTAAAAGTTCCAGATCAAAGAATTCAGTATCCGTCCAAAATGGGGTTAAAATGTCTTTCCAAAATGGCTTTCAGTAAGACTTATAACCCCCATCAGGCCCATTGATCCCATCATGTTTATTGTGGCTATCATTCACTAACTGTCAGATGGTGCTGGATGAGTTTGAGAATCATTATTTTGAGGAATATTCTGAGTTCTGATTTAATTTCAATCTCATTCCAAAATGTTTTTACATCTCTTTTTCTATCACAGTCATGGGCACCTTCCCATGCTAATTTGTGAAATGAATTTTATTGAATATCATCTAATCTTATTGCCATAGTTACAACTAAGAAATTGAAGATTGCTACACTGAGCTGAAAATAGCTGGCTTGATACAAGGAAGGGGACTAATTCTTATGCAAATCCCTGTACTCAAATACAATCTCTTACTCAACGAACAATGGGAATTTTGATCTCTGGAAGCATGCTCTTCTACCGTCTTTTCATTCTAAAAACAATCTGTATAAAAGGCTGAATGAAATGCATAAAAATGATGGGAGAAATACAGTGCTGAGGCCGAGCGTTTGCAATACATGTTATTTGCCAATAAGAGAAAGAATATGAGTTAAAGTAGCAGAAGTACTTGTTTTGTTGAAGCCCACAGTCGTTTACAGCTGAGCTCCTGCTGGCTGGAACAGCAGCCTCACAGCCTTTCCCCTCAAAGTTCCCTTTGTAAGGTAATTTAAACAAGTAGCAGCAAAGGTCTGACTGAAGCCAGGACTTTGATCCTTTGAGCTGTTGCTGATTTCTATGCCAATTCTTTACGATTGTAGATTGCACAGGGTTTTTTTTTTTTTTTTTTTTTTTTTTTTTTTTTTTTTTTTTTTGTATTACGAAAAGAGGGTGATAAAGTTATATCACATATTACTCCAAGTACCCTTGAGTCAAGCTGGGGAGTTTCAAGAGATACATGGCCAAAATACCATATACTTGTGGCATTTGTGCTCTGTGCAAGGACTTTCTGAGGAGATTCTCTCTGGTGACCCCAGGGTATGGAGAAAAGATCCTGTACATAGGCTGTGTGCAGAAAGGAGGTGGGATGGCGGGTTGTATGACAGTAGTAACTCTTGTATCCCAAATAGACCTTCTCACCCCAACTCTAGAAAATGTGGGAACTGTAAATGACCCTCATTGCTTTCATCTGTGCTAGTAAAGCAAACATATGATGGGGGAAAGATATATAACAAAAAGAAACAGAGGATAAATGTGAGGGCCATTTAAGAGAAAAGAAGAATACAGAAGGGAAAATAAAATCTATCTCAGAGAGAAGAGAGGAAGGGGGAGAAATCCTAAAGAGATGCTAAAGTGATAAATAAAACCAAATAATAGCAAACAGCTAAAGGCAACTAGAGTTTTCAGAAACAGAGGGGAAGTGTGCAATAATAATACAAAACATAATAATAATGAAAAAAAACAACACAACTTTTGGAAGTGGGAAAAATAAACTAAAATTTTGCTACAGAGTTAGAATTTAAAATCTCTTAGCATTTTTCTGCATAGGATACTATGCATTTTTTCTGGAAGGCAGAAATCTGATCCTATTGAATGGAGTAATCTGGCATATTTATATAGTGTCACAAGTCTTAATATGCTGTTTTGATGGTGAACAGCCAGAGTAGGAAATTTTACACTTTAAGTCTTGCAAACATGGAGAGTTGGAGGAATAAAAACCTTCCAGGAGGACGTTGCCTCACAAAATCAAGCCCCATCTCTTACAACTGCTTTGGTCTCTCCATTACTCTTTTGTTCCACTCCTTTGTATTTTGGACCGCCAATTCCCTCCTTGCTTCACAAAGACAGCAACTGAAAGAGAAGAAACATTCGAGATCTTCATTTCAATATAGCTCGGTGACACCTAAAATAGCAGAATCTGCACAGTTTAACTTAACTCATATCATAAGACAGTTCATACAGATGCAGTTCTTCCATGTAGAAATGACTAAGAAACATCTTGATGTTGTTTCCTGCAACATGAGATGTTAGACCACCCACCGTCTTGAGAGTATGAACAATAATCATGACTGCAAAGGCAAGCAGCATTTGGGTAGTTACTTCACACATTCCCAGTGCAGAAGGATAGAGTACAGCCACATGTTGACCTCAACTACCCGGATCCATCCCCACAAGAGGCGCTTAAAGGGAAGACTTTTGTTTTGTTAGAAAGCTTATTTTTTGTGCACAGTGATGTTCATTCTTGCTCACACAGAAAATGATCACAGTGTTCTGAGCATATATTAAGAGCTGGAAGAACGAATATCTCCTCAGAAATGTTCTGGAGCAGTACCCTATGTAATTCTTATTACAGCTACTGCTGCCTGGTGCTACTCAAACCACTGCAGGGAATCACTGTATTAGCACAGAGGAGAAGAAGCGCTGGTTAAGACTTTCTCAGCAGTGTGGGCAAAATTCTGCTGCTCTGGAGGATGGACAAAATACATTTCTTGGTCCAGTTGTCATTCTGGATGACTGTCAGGTCCAGAAGTTCCCTTTTTATCTGTTTCATCCTGGACTGTCCACTGCCATTAGTCCTCTGCAAGGAGAAAGCGAATCCCCTGTCCCTCACCAGTGTAAGCCTTTCTCCTCTGGGAGCATTAGCCCTGGAAAACTATAGACTGCAGTACCTGTGGAGTCAGAAGCTCTTTTCCCCTGGCTCACAGAAAGCCATCCTAGCAGTGCCTTGCTCCTTCAGCGTGGTTTCCTCCTGTTACACTGCTCTTCTTCCTCTTGTCTCCAAATTAGTGGGGGAAGGATGGAAGATGTGACTTCGCAGGGATTAAATGCCTCTTCCTGGAGCAATGTGCTGCCCTGAGCAACACCTCCTAACACCGGCTCTGGCAGTTCCTTCATGTTGTTTCTCTCACCAGCCATAAGACTTAGGAAAAGGGATTAATTTTACGCAGGGGACAGCGGCAGAGATCACTAAAGAAAAGATGCTTAGAAATGTTGTAGCATTTGATGTATGCATTGGAAATTGACTAAGACCACTTTCATATAATGAGAAATTAGCTAAAAGCTTGAATTGTTGGATATTTACATTAACTGCAGATAAAACAATCTATAACATGACAGAGAAAGTATATCAGGAGAGAGACATCAGCTGTATTTCATTAGAGTTTTATTGGCCAAAACAAAAGTTACAAAAATAATATTTTGAATGTTGCCATAAAATATGTCAAATTATGCAGAACAACTGACTAGGACAATATAATTTGGAAGAAGCTACAGCAACCAGAGAGAAAAAGGGGGTAGAAGTTTTAACAGTGCTAGGGGTCTGTGGAGGCCACAGATTAAGGCAGTTTGCCACCAGTATTTAATAACATGGTGTATTACCGGATTTTATTACACCGTAGTCATTCCAATCAGCATTAAAAGTGTGTGCTGAAAAAGAAAAAAGGGCATTCTATTATTGTATAGGGCAGGTTATAAAAAATTCTTCCAATATTGCATCCTAAATTATCCACCTGAAATGAAATTCCTCTTTCTTCTTTTTCCTTCTTTCTTTAGGAAATAAAAAAGTTAAGAAGGATGTCTCCTTTAGTAGATTCTATTTTCTAAATATTGGATGTTTACCATTTAAAAGTGGTGCATCATTATTTGTATCTAGCATTTTGGCAATAATTTATTTCTATAAATACTTACTCATTTGTTTAACCTCGCACAGCCAGCAGTCTCTTACTGCAATAAACGGGACTATTCACATACTTGGAAGATAGGCATTTGGGGAAATGTGCGGAGCCTCAGGATAAGCATCTATACTCATAAATGACTTAATCCAGGGAAACTGTTTCATCGAAGTATCTTGTTTACCGAGTTAACTGTGGACGAACTGTCATTTGGAGACTTCTTTTGCATTTGACATCTCCGGAAAATATGGGGACGTTCTAAACTAAGCAGAGTCAAGGTAGTCTTATTAAAATTTTTCAGACTCTTAATGTCTTTGGTTGAGAAAACAGAGCTTTGATCTATGGTCATCATCTATTCTAGTGGATATCTGCATAGATAACAAACCTGTTTAGCAAAAAACAACTCTTCATGGGTTTAGAAGTTGGATGACTGCTTTCACAGCTAAGATCCGTTGTTCAAAGCAACAGATATGCGATATTATAGGCTGGCTTGTATTGGGAGGGGCCTCTGGAGGTCCAGTTCCTCCTCAAAGTAGGACCAGCTTCCAAGTTACATGAAGCTGTTCTGTGCTTTTGTTGTTTCTACTAAATATTTGGAATCTTCCATAACTGTAGGGCACAGACTTTGTTCAAATGTTTGTTCAAGTGGTTTGTTCAAGTGTTTGTTTGCTTGAAAGTTCTGTAGAATACAGTATTACCGAATCAAATTTCTGCCTTTTTCATGTTGTTCCTACAGTTGTTTGCTCAAAGGAAAATAAGTCCAGTGACTGTTCGGGCTTCCTGTGTAAAACAGCTGGATATTTTTGATTAGGCAATAATTATCATGTAAGTGGAAGCACTTGAAGAAGCCTTTGAGGAATGGCTGGTACTTTCAATAGAGGCATTTAAGCCCCTTTTGAAATTTTGTGCTCATGTATTGCTGTGTAGGACTTTTAAGCACACTGACAACAAAAACAGTTAAAAAGCACAGTGTGCAAAATAAAGCAACATTGTGTGTAGCTGCAATTTTGTTTAGGGAGTTTTACTCACCTGAGAAGGGTTTATGGTACAGTGAACAAACGATGGCCATTTCGTAGTTTCCATAGCAATACTTGTCCTCCATCTAGTTAATCTTGAAATTTCATCTTCATTATTGCAAATACAAATATTCATGTAAGGATGCTATCATGAGAAGGAGATTCAAGATGATCCTGTTAGTGGCTAAAACTT
>NW_010412885.1:7049-9868 GCF_000710305.1 Buceros rhinoceros silvestris | reverse complement strand
TTTTTTTTTTTTTGTTTTGTTTTTTGTGGGGGGGGGGGGTTGGTTTGTTTGTTTTTTGTGGTTTTTTTGTTTTAGCTGAGCTGGACAAGAAGTTCTGAGTTCAGTTCAACCATCAGTCCACTATCACTGGCTAGTTCACCATGGTGCCACCTTAACTGTTACACTGATAAGATAGCTGTCATTTTCTGTAAATAGATTTTGCAACCAGTCATTGTTCTTACTCATTTCAGGGAAGCACTACAGAAACTGACATTGGGTTGTAACAACATTAATTTATTTTCCCTTTTTATATATAATCAAGTGTCAATTTTCTTTCAGCTAAAAAATTGACGCAGGCTGTAAGTATGTCAAAGATATTTTCTCTTACTCAACATACACAGAAACTTCTTGGTGAATGCCTCAATTTTGCAATAGGTATGGTCTTCTCTTGCCTTCTGGAATTGCAGTTATTTAATGCTAAGAAAATATCAGAGGTCAGCAAAGTTATGGTTAATTTCTGGTTAAATTTCAAGACGGCATGATGGTGAAGAAAAAGAAAAGATATTGGTAATAAGAACTACAACAAGTACTTTGCCTCCAGAAATATTCATAAAAAGCTGAATAATAGCTTTTGGGAGATAACCATGGGTCTTTAAATACTTGGTGTTTGTAGAGTTCCTTTAAAAATGGTGGAGTTCTTATGGCATTTCAGAGTGGCAAGAGAAAAACAAGACTCAGGGGATCTTTTCTCAGATTAAGAGACACAACTTTTGTGTCTAACTTTGTGGATCCCTTCAAAGTATCTAAACTGTCATGGGTTCACCAACCTCATCCGCAAAAAAACTTCAATTACTTTGAGAGTTTTTTACAACTAATCTCATTTTTCCAAAGATTTCTTCCTTAAGTGTTCACTAAAACTTTGATTTAAAAAAAAAAAAAAAGGGCTCTTTCTAGTCTGAAAAAAGCGTCTGTAGTTACATAGTCTAGCAGCAGGCCTTTTCAAGGAAGCAAAAGTCAAAGGAAGTGAAACACAAAATTTTCTAAAGAGATTATATAATCTACTTTCAGTTAATTTGGTTTTTTTTGTCGTTCTAAATTTTTGTGCCATCATGATCCTAACAGACTATTACTATTACTATTTTAAAGGTGTTGATTAGCTGCTACCAGTCAAACATAATAATCTCGAGTCAAGTAAATTTCCCAAATACTTTTCTTGTGTTTTTTTGTTTATATATCTATTTTAAAGATTCAGCTTTTTTGAATCTATGAACAAATGATCATATCAGTAAGTCTATTTGAATGTCTCCATATGGTTAGTGCTAAAGAACCTTGAGAAAGGTTAATGCAGTCTTTATTGTTGTTGTTTTTTGTTTGTTTGTTTGTTTTAAAATTAATATGAGTATTTGCAACATGGTATAATCTAAGGCTTGCTGAGCATGTTCTATATCTTCCATTATGTTCAAGCAATGTCAAGTATACTAGGGCACTGCTCTGGATAGTAATAGTGTAGCACTGTAAACAACATCACTAAGTGCTTTCAATTCTCTGTGATATATTAATTAACAATTTTGAGAAAAGATTAACAACTGTGTTAGGAAATAACCCAGATGCTTACTGATATCCAAGGAAGGAAAAATTGCTATTGATTTGTATGAGTATTGGATGAGACCTTTAATAAATGTTAATAGAAACTGCTAAATCTGTTAAGATTTTCTTTACTTTATTGATCAAAAGGCGATTTTCTCTGCCAACAATATAAACCAGGCTTCTGTGCAGAGTTAGGCACAGGCAGCCTAGATGCTGCTACATGTTTAGGGCCTTCAATAGATGAATATGCTTCCAAAAACATACATCTAACTGAACTAGGGAAGGCTGCACAAATGAAGATAGACCTGCATCTATAAGAAATGCTGATAAGCAGGAATCTAACTATGTTGAAACTGTGTTTCACAGGGCAATCAAAACTGAGAAGTAATATTTGCACATTTCTTCTCCACTGTTGTATTAATTTCTTCCTGTAAATATGTGTCTACTGCAGTCACTCTACAGTGAAAGAGAAAGGTCACACAATACACAACACCACTTTTTATCCTATTACTGCTGCTATGGAGATGCAGCAGTGTAAAACAATTCAAGGATACATGAGCATGAGTGTTTGAAGGGTGTTCACTGAACTTAGGAGAGAGCAGGTGTTGGTTACAGTGATATGGCAGGCACATTAGAAACCTTTTGTTTGTGCAATTGATGTGACATCTCCCTGTAGCATAAAATATGGACAGTTTTTCGGGATTTTATATTGCTTTTCTTTGAAGAGGTGATTAATTATTTGAACAGTAGAAGCTCCCTGAACTTCAAAGTGGGGACAAAATTTAAAAGGGACATTATCTCTGGTCCTCAAGGTTTTAGTCAGTCTCTGTTAGCAGAGATCAAGGGACAGTTTATACAGCTTTGGCCTAGAACTTTCTTTTGAGCATCTGATATTTATCACCACCCACAGGAGACATGCATGATTAGATGGACCTCAGGGCTGATTTGATATAAATGGTGTTCTGTGTATCTGTACTGAACAGGAAGCTAGCTGGGTAGAAAAAAGGAAGATACTTCCATGTCTGTAAGAGAACTAAATGAATATTGCAAAAGAAAAGGTTTTTTAAAGATTTAATTTCATTTTCAGGGGAATTTAGCTCAACAATGCTTGGAGTTTTGTATATTTTATGCACATACTGAAGAATGTTAGCAAGAAATCTGAGTACAGATTTTTTCACTCACACTACTGTTTTTCACTCAAACCCCCCCACCCCCCCCCCCCACATTAATATTCCTTCTATGTTTTTGTTGTG
>NW_010412885.1:0-6994 GCF_000710305.1 Buceros rhinoceros silvestris | reverse complement strand
GCACCCCCCCACCCCCCCCCCCCCAGTTAAATATCATCTCTGTGTCTTCATGGATGAAAAGTCTGATGCAGAGCTGTTTTAAATGCTGACACAACAAAGTGCATGCACTTTGACCCACTGGTTAAACAAGAATACTGCAGGTAATTTGTGATCAGTTAAAAATTATCAAGACCACTTGTCATCAACAACAGCATCAAGTTTCTCTGATTCCATGACTAACTCTAATTCTGGCTAATTCTAATTCACATATAGTGAAGCGAGATACTTATTTTAAACTATGCTTATGCACTGAATAGACAGAATAAAATCACACTTTTTATACAAGACAAACTAATTTCTGATGGAGAAATAAAGAAGCTGAGAAGATACTCACTGGGGTTAATATTGCAGTTGTATAGGTTTAGTGAAATGATTAAATGGATAAATGCCGCCATTTACTGACAGTAAAGGCTCTTTTCCAGCAATTCTACTGTGGGTACAGAAGAATTTTTGTCTTGAAAACACACATTCCAGCTGGCTGTACTGTTTAAACAAGGCATAACACACCAACGCTTAAGCCGTTCATATACACATTCCTGTGTCAGCTAAAAGCACTAGTGTTGATAGTGACCTGTTCTACTAGTCTACTGGGAGCAACACAGATATATGAAGGCATAAACTCATTGTTTATGAGTTGTTAGACATGCAGATTCAGTAACCTATGCCTTTTGGTGACTGTATGCAAATTTTGACCAATATAAGAGCAAATAATGGAGCTGGAGAATTACTCTGTTTGGAATATGGTATCACTAGGAGACTGTCACTAACAGATGAAGGAAGCCAAGTTTTCCTACAGTACTCAAAACACCCTTTTGCTGTTTCTTTGATGACTCAATGGTAATGCCAAAGAAGTAAAAGAAGCTGTGTCCCACTTGGATACTTGTGATGTCCTTGCAGGCAGTTCACTCTGTGAAAACAAAACACTTTGCTGTCAGCCTAGGAAAATGTTTCTCTGACTAGTGCAGGTGCAAGACTGAGGTGCTGCTCATAAGAGTTTGAGGGACAGATAAAATAAATCTGTTTTTCCTGTCACCATATGGTTTGTCTTATTAGGAAGAAACTGGATTAAGCTTCATAACAATTGTTTTTCAGAAATCCTTCTGACTGAACCAAATGTCAGGGGGTATCTTATCCCTCTTAGGCATTACAATACCTTTGCAGAATAGTGATTAGGAAATCAAGCCTTTGCAGTTTTTCCAGCACAGGTATTTTGTTCTGTATTAATTAATCCCTGTCTTTTTTTCACTGTGCTTTTTAAAATGAAGAATTTGGTGCTCCATGATGTGAAGAATGACTTCTTTGTCTCTTTTCCTCTGGTTTGCTCTTGGGCTGTGCTGCTCAAACGTGCTTTCTTATGTTGACAAGCTCATGGGTTTGATGCTTTAAATAAAGAAAAAAAAAAAAAGGAATGGGGTGATGAACTTGATTACACTAAAAAATCAAGACAAAGGATTTTAAAGTTTCATCACTACAAATTCATTGGAAATACTGCTGATCATGATGTTTCTTCTTTTTTTTAGTATTCAGGGGATGCTACATGCATTTCCATAGATTATACCCTTGTGAGATACAGCCTTATTTAACCACTGACTATTCCTACTGAGTGAATTAGAGTAAACAGTTTTATCAAATAGTGAATTCCATCTATTACAAAGTGTTCAGGGAACAATTGTTATTCTTGACTAGCCAGATATTTAGCTTCTCTCTGCTACAGAAGTGACTGACCTCCTGCATAAACATGTGTAATTTACCTCAGGATTACAGCTAATCAGGAGGCTTCTGCATGCTGCTTCTTTCTTTTCTCCATTAATTTTTTCTTAGTAATTTTGTCTGTATTAAAAGTTATGGGGGAACCTTGCACAAGTATCTAGGGAGTCTTTGGTAAGCATCACTAAGGTGTACGCTTACTCTCGTTTCCACCTACAGTACTAGAGATCTACAGTACGTTTCTGGCCCATTGTGCCTGAAAAGCTCAACATAGTATCTTATAGCAAGTCACACTGATAATTCTAACTCCTGCCTTTTCTTCCGCTTTTTCTTCTCTAGGTTTTTTTTTTTTTTCCCCACCCTTAAAAGTTGTATGTTCATAGACGGCTCATATGCTAAGATTTAGTAGCAGAAGCACACTTTTTGAGGAATCAGAAGTCATAGCATTTTTCTCCATTGACATGTTTTTCCTTATCTAAAATCTGTAAGCTTCCATGAATTCCTCAAGACCATTTCAGTGAAAGCTGGAGGTACAGAAAAAGACTAATAGCAGAAAATGGAGATAGTACCTATAAATGGTCTAGCTGCTGACAGGCCTGCTTTTGCAAACTTGGGGCTGCGGCGTATTTAGCTCCAAGAGCAATCCATTACTTTTTTGTACTATACTCCTGCTTAGAGACAGCAAAGGTTGAATATATAACTCTAGGTATTTATTCTCTGAGTGTTGTCATTCAAGAAGTATTGAAAAAGAGGTCTTCTGCAATTTAAGTCCTTTAATGTGTCATGAACACACTTACTTGTGTATAAACTTAAAATACACGAAGTATCTATGCCTATGCTCTGCCACGCACTGTTGTCGAGTGCTCTGCAGAAAAGCTATGGAGAGAGCAGGAATTCTGTTGCTAACTTAGTGTTGCCACCAACAATGTTATTCACAATGTCTAAGTTAAAACAAGTTGACTATTCCAGCTCGAAGTAAGTGGTGGCATTGCCAGCCTGCATGAAACTTATTTCATGAGTGTCCTGACAAGTTAGCTAGATTTCAAGTGATTGAGGGATGACTGTGACAGAGAAAACCCACCTTTTAGAAAGGGATAGTGAGAACAGTCCAACTGCTGCAACGGAGCTGTTGCAGAGACATAGGCTACTACTAAAACCCTGAAACAACACTAATGTCAGTTCAGTGGTTCCTTTCCTTATGTTTCAAGACCATGACCTAATTTCTTCACGGTGTATGTAACTGAGAAGCACCACAAACTATCCCTGATGCACTGCAAAGCACAGCAACTATTTAACCCTTGGCTCTTCCACTGAGTCTCTCTTCCCTTTTCCTATTTATTATTGCAGAGTGCTATCACACACACAAAGCATTTCATTAAGCTATCTCAGTCAGTCAGCAAACATAGGACAGATGTTCTCCCAGAACAGCTGAAACAGACTTGCAGAGGGATGGTAGCATCCTCTCACTCCCTCCTTCAAGGAGGCAGCAGAGTGAGACAGAGAGCGTGTACTACTCATTGACCCCCAGTTTGCACAAAGTGAGCTGTTTATCCGTTTGCACATTGCTGCTGTAGATTATCCTGCTGTGAAAGCCGGATTCTCTGCTTAAACATGTGGCTATACAATGCAATGTCAGAAAGGCTGCTAGAGATTAGTAGTCAACACCATACACTGAACTTTAACACATATCTCTCTTATCATGGTTATGATTGATCTCAGCTAGATGAGGAGTTTCATGAATACAGTGTAGGCAAGATGGTACTTTGATGGAGTATCTGGTACTCTGCTGTTTAGAGGGCATGGCTTCGCAGTCCAAACCAGCATAGCCACAGCCACCCATAACCCTTTATGTTTTCCCAGATTTCATTTGGTAAGAATTTTTTTTTTTTATGTGGTTGGGAGGGACGTCATAGCTAACCATTAAAAGGTGGACGTTAAGAAAGCCCACGGCATTTTTTTTGTTAGTGGAAGTTCACCTTGAACCTTGAACCACTGGGTCGCTTCAGTTACATGTGCCAGGAATCTCACATTTAGAGAACAGGATAGCTGAGGTAATTAATTCAGAATCTCAAACACACAAACTGAAGATCTATGTACAAATGGGATGTGGGTAAATGACCCACATAGAATAGAAACATAAATCAACACACAGTCTGTCAGGAGCAGAAATTCTTGTATCTTCAAGAGAAAATTTAGGAAAGTGAAATTGCAAATTATCCACATAGGAAAAAAACAAACTTAGCCTGCCACAAAGCCATTCAGAAAGGAAAAATGAGACGGTCTTACAGAATTCACATAGACAAGCCCGAATATACATGGATGTATACCCTTTTCTAGGCCCTAAATATTGTCTGACATCCCAGGGGTAATTCTTATTCAGATGTGAACTTCAGTATGAAACTTGATGGGCTTGCATAGACCAAATCACTCCAATATCCCAAAGTAACTGTATTAATGTCACCTTTCTTCATATATTTATAAATTAAGTATTAAAGAAGCATGTAACTTATTTTCAGATTTTTTTTCTGATAAAATAAATCGGTAAATTAGTTTCACTGTTTATTATATTTTGTTTACGTACAGAGTTATGAAGTAAAGAGTCAGCTTTGTTCACAATCAGCATTTACAACTGACTTTTAATTAACTTTCCTCCATAATTTTAATATAGTTCTTTTGCTAAATAATATTTCTATTCCACAATAGCTGCAAGTACATCTAGTACAGCACAGAGAAAAAAAATAACCCTACATTTGCAGCAGCGCTCTGTCAAGAGACTTTTCAAAGCACTCGAACAATAAATTCATTAGAATGCTAAAATGGGGCATCATGGGCCAAACTTTGATTCCACTGAAATCAGTAGCTGATGAACTGAATAGTGTTAGTATTTGGCCCTTAGAACTGTTCAAATATCTTTGGTTCAAACAAAATGAGAGACTATTACTGCAAATCTAAGCTTCATTAAATTTTCTATGCACCTAGCTCTTTGTATGAATTGGGGAATGGGTTTTGTTTGAACTGAATACTACTTAAATTTGATTTGATTTTTTAAAATGATTTTTAATGTTGTATTCTCTCCAGATTTCTATTACTCTCAGGGAACAGAAGTGCAACTAGTAAACTCCCATATATGTTCACTTCCATGGAGACCAGGTAACAGGGTAGGTAACAGCCCTACTTATTTCAAAGGTTGCAGGTTCAACCTGGCTGAGCTCAGTTTTAATTAAACTTCCTATTTACATCTCCACAAGCTATGACATATAAAAGTCATCCATGCTTAAAAAAAATGGCTGTTTACATTTAGAGTTAGATGGAGTCCATTCCTTTGTGCATAACACAGAACAGAAAAGTATCAGGGACAACTAGCATAGACATGTCTTCATCTAAGTACTAAACAACAGAATTGATTAATAAAAACTGGACAACTTTGTAGTTCCTAAATTCCCTATTTTTTTGAAGAGTCTCAACATGGGCTTCATATATTTCTGTTTCCCAATAGTGATTTAAAGCATCTATAGGCTAAGAATGCTGAAAGCAGCGTGATATGAAAAGAAATAATTAATTCATATCGACCTGTGAACCTTGTGGTACTAAGGTTGGAATTGCTGAGAGCACCACCACTAGCATGCAGAGTAACTGAGAATGTCAAGTGAGCAACACCTTTGAGAGCAGCTTCAAATGACTTCTGTTTTATGGGACACTGGAAAAATCACTATATTTGGTCAGAAGTGGATACCTGAACTCTGGGCATCTCTTTCTTTCTGCGGTTAACTTGTTCCAGTAAGGGTAACTGTGGCGAATAAGAGAAATGACAAACAGGTAGACCTTCAGATGTGCAACTTCTATGTATCTTGCCAGGGATATCCAAAATTCTAGTCCACCTTTCAAGCTATTTTTTTGCTCTTACCTGAAGGAATGGTATATACAACAAAAAGTAGTGCAGCTTAATGTATTTCCTACCGGTGTGTTATTTCAGGAGTACAGGTGGACAGGGGAAGCAAATTGTCGAAATAAACAAACACTCTTGGTTTTCACAGATTCATTTCTATGGGCCAAAAGAATAGAATTCATTTTACAAGTAAAGATACGAGAAATTTTCCACAGAACAGAAAGCGCACACACATACCTCATTGCAGAGTAGTTAGTCGTCAACAGACAGATGTTTTCTGTGGTCTGAGATATGTTCTCACTGGAGAAAGCAAACTGTCAAAAATTATAAAGATGCAATTCATTTGGAACTGCATGGGAAAGTGATGTCTCTCTACACAGACTGGAGGTGAAGCAAATGAATACTACCCACTTCACTGAGAGATGAGAACTGATAACAATTTACGATTAACCTCCATTAACAATCAGAGTCTGCCTACCACTTCTCAATCTGACCCAGAACTTACCGTGTGCAAAAATGATTGAAATGATCAGTGAATCAATTTGGCCATATAATGAACTCTCTTTAAAAAGGTGGCTGGTTAAATGGTGAAGTCAAATATGCAAAATTAAAAATAAGAATCTTAAACTATTGATTGATCTGAAGCCCACACAACGCAACTGCAGTTTTGAGGAGACTTGGATAAGGTTTGTATGGACAATTCCCCATATTTCTGAAGGTCAAGACCATTTTGTTGATTTTTTTTTAAAGAGAGTTTTATAAGACTCAAAATTAATCAAACCGGTGCCTGTGCATATGTTGAATTATGATTGCTTTTATAGTCATCTATCTGCTGTGTAAACCTGTATGTTTTTAAACTGCTTGATTATTTTTTAAGCTTTGGAAGTAGTGGTGTTTTAAAACATATCTAGTTTAAAAAGCAGCCAAGCCTTACCATTTACGTTTACGTTATCAGCTTGAATACAGTGCTTTATTTTAATGATGTATATATCTCACAACTACATGTAAGGTTTTTTTACATTAGATGCTTAATGCCAGTTCCTCTTTCACACATTGTACATTTAGTTCCAAAGCCAAAATATTGTAATCACTAAATATTTTGTGATAGTTTAGAATGAATTAGTTATAATCTTGTTTCTTCCTGTATTATTAACCTGATGACAATTTTGAGAGGGAAGCTCAAATTTGTTTTCTCTGACCTGGCTGGCTGGCCACTCATGAGGACACCAGGCATTTCAATAAAATGGAATAATCTGAATTTACCATTTATAGACCAGAGTCACACATGAAATACACTGTTACAAGGTATAACTATGCATTGTGCAGGTCTATCCATTTGTCCTGGGTTCAACATGGAGGAAC
>NW_010412884.1:0-219 GCF_000710305.1 Buceros rhinoceros silvestris | reverse complement strand
GAGAGGGAGGGAGGGAGGAGGGGATGGGAGGAAGGAGGAGGGATGGAGGAGGAAGAGGGATGGGAGAGGGAGGATGAAGGCTGGGGGAGGGATGGAGGATGAGGAGGGTGGAGGAGGAAGGGTGGTGGAGGAGAGGTGGAGGGAGGATGAGGAGGGTGGGATGGGAGACGGGTGGAGGACGAAGAGGAGGGGGAGGGATGAAGGCTGGAAGAGGGGGGG
>NW_010412883.1:0-1816 GCF_000710305.1 Buceros rhinoceros silvestris | reverse complement strand
GAGGCTGAACACCGGCGGAGAAGCCCGGCGCTCCGCGGGGCTCCCGTAGGCCTTGGGAACCGCCTGCAGGCCCCTCTTGACCCACAGGGCGTCCACGGGGGTGGAGTGTGCCGGGCAGCGCTTCGAGGGGTTTCTCCTCCTGCACCTTGTGGGGGGCCAGGGAGGAAGGCTCAGGCGCTCGAGGTGTTGGTCTGGCACGTTTCACCACTAACACAAATACATTCTTATTTAAAAGATGGGGAGGGCTGGTGGGGCCGCACGTGGTCTGGGAGTTGCTCTGGGATTGGCATGAGGCTGGACTGGTGGGTGCTGCTGGGGGGAATTGGTCTGTCCGTACCCACAGAGATGCCAGACTGGAGGAGGCATTGCCTCCATGTGTGCTCTGTGCTTGTAGGATCCACGTGTACACTCACCGGCGGATGGCCATCACGGCTGAGGATGTCTGGCTGGAGAAGGTCATCCCCATCACGGAGGGGTTTGCAGTGCAAGAAGGTACTGACACCCTTTGGTGACTTAGTGGCCACCTCCAGAGAAGGGGATGACGGGGTTTGGAGTCCATCTTTTGTTGTTCTGCTTGTTGAGATTTGGAAGCTATTCAGCCTTCACATTCTTTCTTCAGTTTGTATTCCCTGGTGACTTGTGCGTCACATGGTGTAGCTGGAAGGGCCCTGATAGATTAATTGCTCTGAAATCCAGAGCACCCATGTCCTCCCAGGCCCCAGCTGTGAGGTTTTGTCAGCCTCTCTCTGTCTGTAGAAGGAGTGTTTGGGGTTTGAGGGGCTCCCTGAGCTCACAAACCTCAAAGCACCAGCGCGATCTGCAAACCTGTCTTAGCTTTGTAACTGGACCTTGTTTTGCTTTCACAGTGGTGCTGGACAGTGACCTTCCTGTCATTGGTGAGTTCTGTGGCTGCTTCAATGCCTATTATTATAAATGATGGGGTTTATATTTTAAAAGGGTGTTCTCATGGAAAATTTGGGAAGGGACCATGCTGAGAAGGCACGGGGAGACTCATTGCCGAAGCCTGTGTGCATGCACGCCCCGGCAGCTGTGGGGTGGAGAAGATGCCAGGGTTCTGAAGGCTTCTCAGTAAACCCACAACAGCTTTTCTTCTCTGCCATTGTCTTTAGGTTCTGACGTGACTATCCAGATAAGTTCAGGAGATGATCGACTCACGGTGCGGTTGCCTTTTGGTTCCCACACGCGCACGTTCCTTCAGGAGGTTGGCAGGTGCTGCCCAGGTACGAGTGCTGCCGTGTGCCGTGGGTTTGGAGGGGAGGCATTGGACGGCATGTTGTGTTTCCATGTTTATTCTCTGCTGGGAAGAGCAGCGTCGGCCTCTCTGCTGTGGAAACTTGCACAGAACTGTGATGGTTTGCAGCATGATGATGCTCCATCGTCAGATGCTCAGCCGAGATGATCGGCATTTTGGCTGCGCAGATGCGACTGGCGCTCTGCACCTCAGAATCACAGAATCATTTAAGATTGAGTGCAGTGGCTCCCCCAGCACTGCCCGCTGACTCCTGTCCCTCAGCACCACCTTGACACGTCTGTTAAACCCCTCCAGGGATGGAGACTCCACCACTGCCCTGGGCCAGGCCTGGACAACCCCAATGGGGAAGAAATTGTTCCTCAGGGCCAACCTCAACCTCCCCTGGAACAACCTGAGGTCGTTTCCTCTCGTCCTGTCGCTTGTTCCTGGGGAGCAGAGACCCACCTACCTCGCTGCACCCTCCTGTCAGGGAGTTGTCAGAGCCAGAAGGTCTCCCCGGAGCCTCCTTTGCTCCAGGCTCAACCCCCCCAGGTCCCTCAGCCG
>NW_010412882.1:11766-26415 GCF_000710305.1 Buceros rhinoceros silvestris | reverse complement strand
AAATAAAACAAAACCACAAGGAGAACAAAGATGTATGGAAAAAACAATTAGAGAAGTCTTTAAGATTATGAAGCAGTAACTCTTACAGGTTAATTTAAATCATCCGGTTTGTAAGCAGCTACAGAAATTTTCAATGGAGAAATGCTTTATGGCATGTATGTCTGCTTTCCTGGGCCATCTTTTGTAGTTCTCACAGAAGCAGAGAAACCCACTGTGAGCCTAAAAGATGATAAAAACCACTAGAGCGACAGTCAACTACCGTAATGAAACAGACAGACCCACAGTACAGAAACACACACAACATTTCCTGTTTACCCATCTTGAACATTCTCTGACCCGTCAGGTGGACCATGTCTACCACAACACTATCAGTGAGGCCTTGTAACAACTTAGCAACCTCGCGAATAAATTCGAGTCTGTCAAGCAGTATGAAACAGCTTTAACTGCCTCTCTGAAAAAGTGCCATAGATTTAAGATGTCTTCAGACGCACAGCATTTCAGTATTGCAGTGCATGAATATACCCTGCTCCCTCGGCGATGATACTGATGTCAATGCTGAGCTGTCACTGTTTATATCCTCCACATTCATGTAATTTACGTTTTTGCATTAAAATCAGAGTCTCAAACCTTCATAGAGGGGGAGACATCTAATGAGATAGACTGTTTCGCAGATTCCTACCTCTCCATTTACAACTACAGAACATGTCTTCAGTGATTTAAAAACTGCTTAAATGGAAAATTACTTTAGTTCTAGTTTCCAGCTGTGGAGCTGCATTAAGAAATAACCCAAGCCAGCAGCGAATGTCCCACCCAGCCATCCCTGCACTAAAACTACCAGGTGTTCAGCAGACCACCAGCAGTCTACGACTCACAGCTGAAGAGTATCTTCATTAGCATTATGCAAGTCACCAGAAAACCTGTGCTGTCCCAACGAAAGTTCAAAGAAATAAGTAGGTAAACTATAGAAAGCGAAGATTTTTGGTTTAACTTCTTGGATGGAAAAGGAGGTAAAAACAACAAAAACATGAATATGAACAGTAAAGTGTTATTTTCATTGAAACCCTGGGTAGCTTGGAGAGCAGAAGAATGCACATTTTGTTTTTTACCTCACTACTCTCCACAGTTAAATCAGCAGGTGAGTTCAGACTCTAAAGCTATTCTGATAAATTCTTAAAATTTCAAATTAGGGGCAGTGAGGGAAGTGAAGAGGTTTTCTTGTACCAATACTCTTGACATACTGGACAGGAGAGAAACCTATGTGTATTAATTCACACACTTAATAATGTTCATATTTCTGTAAAATTTGAGATCCTGACATTTGATGCTGTCAGTTTCAAACCATTAATGAACTAAAAATCTGCCTTCCTGAAAGGTTAATGGTGAGAAAGAGTTCACATTAGGTAGATGCTGCTGAAGTAAATGGAGCAAGACATATTAGAATCACTGTTGAGTAAAAACACTTTAGCAAATGAAATAAGGAAAAAAAAAAAGGCAAATACAGAATGAAACCCACACAGCACACTCCCAACTGCCTCATCTCAAAGCACTGAAAGCATGTGCATCAAAATGAGCTGCATGAACGAGCTCATTTTCGGTCCTCCTCAAGCTGCAGATTTGCAATGCCAGGATGTGGTTTTGTAAAGAATGTACGGTTTGGAGCAGGTAAGTCTTATTTCTTCACTGATTTATTTATTTTTCATTTTCCCCTTTTACTGACTGTGGCTCACACAAATGTAAAGGATCATGTCCCCTTGCACCCTTGACAGGAATTTTACCATTTGCAAGTTGCAATTCACAATTAATTTCTATCTCTTCTAGGAAGAATCCTTTATTCAGTCTGCACTGAGTGAACAAAATTCCTTCCTGCTCTCCCAGGAGAACCATGCCTGTCTAGATTGCAGCTGGTAACCAGCACGATCTAATTGTACCATCCAGCTTAGAAACTGCTGTTATGAAACCTCCCTCTTTTATGAAAGTTAACGAACCTTACAACTGCTACACCAGTCTCCACTTCCTTTTCTAGCAGTAAGGAAAGCAGAGCAGATACTTTCATCTCCCTCTCAAAAAAAAAAAAATCTAGATAATAAGCAGAGAATGGCTCTTCTTTAATATTTTCCTTTGTAAAGTGACAACTATACTTCTTTGCTCTTTCGTGAAAGTTATGACGCTGACAACAAGCCAAGTAGCTGTTCAATTATTTTTTTCAAATTCAATGATTAAAAAAAAAGACTAAACCCATACTGTCATGTAGATAGTCCCAGACTTAGTGCTGGCAGCAAATATTTCTTCCATTTTGGCATTGTATTTCTTCTTTTCTCCTCAGTTTTTCTTTGATTTTCATTTTTTAGTGTTGTTTTCTTTTTTCTCCCACCTTGCATCACTGAAATCAGGACAGAATTTACTGAGGCAAAACAGGGAGGTATTTTTATTTCAAACTCTTACCAGGAAAACTGCACAGCAATGAGTGACAAAGCAAAATGCATCAGCATCTTCATCCAGTTCTCTCTCAATTGACTAGAATTTCCTCTCTTTTGCTTTGAATGAAGCTCCGGAACTCGAAACACAAACGGAAAATTACTAATAACACGTGTTTCAGCTTTTCTTTTCAGCTTGTGCTTTAGATACAGCGACTGCTGCAGAAGGAACCGTCAGCGGTACGCGTGCAGGTCTGCGGCTCTTTGTGGCTAGCAGCCCAGCGCCCAGCAGAGAGCAGGCACCAGCAGCCCCAGCCTGGCTTCCAGTCACTGCTGCATCGGGGCTTCCTCCCCCGCGGCCCAGTCCTCTCCCCCCCTGCTTGGTTGTTACCGGGAAGTTTTCACCCAGCGCTCAGATGGCTAACTGTAATAATACAAGCTCATGCCCATTGTATTTAAGAACTATTTTAGAAACACAAAATGCGACTGACCTCCTATAGAAACACATGGTACAAGGAGCTAAAAAGGCATTTTAGAAATTGGCCTACCGACTTTTTATCCCACTGAGTGCCTGGCTGGTCTATGATCCTTTTGCACTACTCCTTTCCTCCTTCCTCTTTTCTTATTTTAAGGCAGAAAAAAAAAATGAAAGACATATGTCAGATTTTTGTGAGAAAAGGCAACTCAGAAAACTGGTAGCTTCATTTCTGCACACAGCTTACCGATCTGAGCTGTGAAAAGCAAAGTTGAGATAAATTTACATTTTTCTACTGCAAGTCCCCAAAGTATCTGCAAATCATTAAACAGTTTACTTGGTGTCTCTCTGTTCAGCTTTCTGTAAAATTTTACAAGCATCAGTTGGCTCCAGTTTTCCTTGCTGTTACTTGAAGGAAAGGATAGTTTCCATTCAGATTTTGTTATCTCAATATAATTTTCTCAAAAAAACCATTTGTATCAGTTTTTCTCATTCGTACAAAAGACTCCAAATGTCACCTCAGAAGAGGAATTAGGAAAGCTCCTCCTCTTTTTTCTGCTAAAAAGAAGAAGTGAAGTTTTATCAGTGCATTTGGGAAGGAAAAAAGGCGAGGGTGAATTTTTGTTTACTAAGCAAACATTTGAAAAGACAACACATCCTAAAGACTGTGCAACTAGTCTTGTCTAACTGTAAAGTTATATTATACTTTAGAAAAAACAAACTGAAACCAAATCATATAGAAATAAAAAACATCTGTGCAAGTTTAATGGCCAAACAGCCTGAAAGGAAAAAAACTTAAGCTAAACAGAGCCAGGACAGAGTATGTTTTCACACAAAAGTAACCCCCTGTTCTAATACAGTCCTCTGAGGCAGAAACGGACTTAGGGATCCCCAGCCCACCTTTTTCCTTCTTTTCTTTCCACCAGCACCTACAAAGTGTGCAGAAAAACTAAGAGCCCTGCAGTCAAATCCTGTGCTCTGCAGAATACATATTACTACACAGTTTGAAACAGCCACAGGAAAAAAAAACCAACTAATTGTAAAAGAAATACCTCCTCTGCCATTGTGAAGCCAAGCTGCCTTTCAGCAGTTCCAAGTGTCCAAGAGCAGCCCTGGAGTCCTGCCCCTTCCTTGCATGAGCTCAGCTCAGCGAGAGCGGGAGCCCAGCCCTGACACTGACTCATGCTCCCCGCCATCCCAGGGAAACAAAGGTTCCACTTGTTTATCTCACAGGAAATCTGGAGCTTTTCCTACCTCTGCTCACTCGCAGGGAGAAGTCTCCTCTCCTCTCCAGACCTCCTAGTCTCCCTTGCCTTCTTGAGACCAATGGCTAGGAAAGGCAACGTGAGTGAGGGTCTACAGCCTTCTTGTGAACAGCCCGGACAGAAAGTCTTGCACGTAACTCTATACGAAAATGAGCCTATGACAAATACCGAGTGTATTGGTCACTCTGTCAAAAAACCAAAACCACCTGAAATTTCATGTCATTTACACCTTTGTTTCGGCTTTTGTTTTTTGTTTTTTAAATAAAGAACAAGAAACTGAACCATCATTAAGATGATGCTCTGTTCCGTGAAAATCTTATAAATTCTTAATACCGCCCCCTCGCAAACACCCAACTTTAAAATGACTGAAAAAGGGCAGGGGAGGGAAACACAGAGGGTCTGAGGCTTCTCAGACAGTTTGGAAGAAATGAAAGGTTTATCTTTATGCAAGCTGAAAGATACTCCCATTTGACGCCATGTACCAGTCAGTCAGCATTTACACCCGAACGCGTGTCCTCTGGCCTTCCTCAGGCACACGCAGCACACTCCCTGTACACACACAGCCCATTCTCTACGGAGGCATTCTCATGGGAGGGCCAACACAAATACGGGACAAGAAAAAAGCCTCTGAACTCATACACTAAAAAGGTAAGAGCAAAAACGGTCCTCTCTAAGAACCAGTGTAAGGAAGGTCGAGATAAACTCAGTATGTAGATTCTAAACGGGAGGAAAATAAATTGTTCAACAGTGTTCCTACCAAAAAAAAGAACAAGAAAAAGGTTATTTTGCAGATCCGGGATATTACAATAGATTTTTTTGCTGTAACAGGGAAATATGAGAACACAGAGAGGATACTCAGTTTTCTTTACTGGATGCTTTTCTAAAAATCAGCCATCCCATGGGGTTTATTTACACACATTTGGTCCTAATCCAGTTGAGAGGCTTGGATTAGATGATCTCTGAGATTCCCATCGGCCTTATAACAAAAGCCAATCAAAACTGATCTGAGTAGGGCTATCACTGCAAGTACAAACCTCCACAAAAAACATCGGGATATTTTAAAGAATGGAAATGAACAAGAGATGATGGCTCACAGCAAATCTCTTGCAGAAACACTCCCTGTGCCCGCACTATGCTGCAGAACAGGTTCTGGGCTGATTCAGAGCAAAGTCTGAAGGCCTGCTGAGCCTGCAGCCTCCTTCCTGAAGATACCAGTTTTCCAATCACAAATTATTTTAAAGTTATATTATAATACATCATTAATTTCAGTTCCAGAAAACACACAACTACTGGTATTTGTTTTAAGAGAGAAGGATGAACTGTAACACATTTATCATTTATGTGATTTACGAGCATATAAAAGTATAAGTACTACAATCAGGAGTGACTTTGCAAAAATAATTCTTCATTAGGGGAAAATTTGAAAAAGGAATCTTGTTCAGAAAAAACTCCACAAACTAATGAAGATGAATAGACAGCAAAAGATGAATGTATAAATTTTACTCATGGTAAACTACAAGTTATGTTCTGTTTGGTTTACATTCATCAGTCTTTTTAACACCTCAGGAAGCATGAAAGTTGTTTATACAATTTCTGAAGTCCGATGAGTCGTTTTGTTGCATAACTGTATTTGTGTGTGCTAAGCACCTCTAATGCCATTTCATTAAAATTTTAATAATATTTTCAAAGTTTAAAAACCTTAAGAACTCAGAGGTAGTAATTACAATAAAATACATGTGGGGAAAGAAAGAAATATTTATTTTACTTAGAAACACTAACAGTTTACAAAACTCCTAAATGTTTGTTTACACTAATTTAAATCTTTTAATATCAATTTATATCAATTAGATTTTACTTCAGTAGATTTTACTGCTATTATTAGACATACTATATCATACTAATTTGTGAACGAGTTCTCTTGAAGCTCCTCAGACAGAAAAAAAAGCTAGCTTGCATGTCAGTACTGTTACTTTCTGAAGCATTTGCTCCATACTGAAGCTGAAACTTGAGACAAATCTTTCCAAGAAATTAAATTTATGTCTCCATCAAGTATCTCTGGAACTCAGAGAATCAGCTTTATTTTAAACCATTAAAGCACAGCACTCCAGTGTTTTTAACGATTCTTCTTTTAAAACGCTTGTGGAGGTAGGGCTTTGAAATGCTACAGACTTAACTGAAATTCAGAGGTTTACCGTGACTAGCAAACTCCTGATCATCAGCTGATCCAGAGCAACTTATAACATATATACTTTTATTGTTTTCCTATTATGCAATAAAATCACATTAGCCTAAACCTACACATCTTGTTTTTCAGGCTGAGGAATGCTAAGATTTCCTAATGAAAACCATGACTGAAACACCAGGAGTATTCCCTCCCAGAGAGCGCTCCTCCAGAAGAACTCATTCCGGGAGAGGCCCAGTGCTGTGCCCAAGAGAACACACCAGATTTTCCACATTGCTTTTAGGAGTAACTTCTGGTACTATCAATGCTTCCTACTCTACTCTGCTTCTTCTTTTAAACGTTCTTCAAGTATCTCAAGTCAGGAAAGTAAGCAGAAAATGTTTTCATGCATATGCTTGATGTGCTTCTTTCATGCGGACAAATCTTTTCGAAATAAAGGCCAACAATATACATGTGGAGTCTTGTGGCACAGAAAACTACTAGCTTGCATTTATTTAGAGTCCAATAGCTGCTTTATTGAAAGCAAAAGCCTGCAAAACATCACCAGCAGCACAAACCACCGTGTAGCTAACCTCCTCCAACAAAAACTGCTAGTGCGGACTGGTGTGAGAGCTGAACTATGACACCAACACCTGGACAGCTTTGTTCAGGCAGCACAAATGTTTTAGAAACCAGACTGAGAAACCGTGAAAGCACAGATATCTAATGGGAGAGCAAGGAAGGGCAGGAAGTGTACAGATCAGGAGGGACTGTTCACTTACGTAGCACAGTTCCGTGACTCAGCACAGACTCATTGCCAAGCAAGGGGATTAAATTTGTTCCTCTCTTTAAACTTGATCTTGCATTTCCCCTTCTAATCCCTTGGTACCAAGTCCTGCTTTTAGTCAGCCTCCCTGAAAGAACGGGGCATGCTGCTTTCTGACTGTGCCTCATTTCACGAGCCAACCATATTTTTCCTGCCCTTCCTTCTTACTCCCGTGGATTAGTTATTCAAGAAAGGGTAACACATGTCTAAAGAATTCATCTGTACATATGTCCACACTGCCTCATGAACATCAGCCACCATTTGCAAATGTCTGCTATTTTTTTGCATAATGAAGGAAACGGTTAAGTCCTGTTTCCACACTGAACTCAAGGAATGGAAAGCTACAGCAGTGAAGGAGCGTGCCCCCGTTGCAGGCAGCCTTGCTCTCCTGAGAGCTACAGAAGGGATCAGGGTCCCTCTTCCCCTGTAGTTTCTCTCACAAGATGGCACTAAAATAAATGGTAAGAGCAAGGATGCCAGACTACAGCAGACGGCATCTTCAAAGAAAACAAAAACGCCGCTTGAACAGCCGAGTGCTTCCCCCTGTTTGTACGCAGAATTTGACACGCTCTTGATGCTTGCCAAGACCGCTGCTGCCATCACTGACGGCTGTCCCTGAATAAACGAACGACAGAAACCTGTGCTTTCAAGCGCAAAGTGCTACACATGCTTGATACTCACATCACACGCTCTCTGCCTCAGCAAGCGTTTTTAATAGTGTTCGTACGCAGCACCACGTGGTTTTTGCTCACATCTATTTTTTCACTATCTCACTATTTTGAACACTGCCTTCAACATTTCTGTTGGGGAAGCAAGCACTTCCAAAGGCATCAGAAGGGAAAAGTACGTAGCAGTGAGCTGTGCAGTACAGAGGCAAGAGCAGACGAACACATGTAGCACCCATGGCCACTGCTGGCCACGTGCCCTGAGTGCCTCTGGGCAGTGCTGTTGGAGCTCAGGCACATCATTAGCCAGTTTGGAAATGCCGGGAGCAGCCTCCAACTTGCATCTCTCAAAGGCTTCTTTTTAAATGACAGCTGAAAATTAAGGAGAAGAAATGTTTTCTGTGAGCAACCAGGCAGGAACTGACAGAACAGGTGTGGCAAAGCTGTGACTGTCAGTGCAACGCACTCACCACAGTTTCTGGGTCCCCAGTTCCCTGGCTCAAAATAGAAACTCAGACCTTGCAAGCATTCAGTCTCAGAGTTTACAAATTTTTATTTTATTACAAAGGACAGGTAGCCTTAATAACTGACATGAGCTTCTAGCCCATATAGCTCTTGTGTCTACTTCAATTATTTCTTCTCCATTTCTTCTCTCCCAAACATACTAAATACATACAGAAATAAAAATTTCTGTATAAATCCAGTGTTTTGCAATGAGAAAGATCCCTAAATACCAGTTAATTAGATCTTAGAAGTTGCTGGATTTAGAGCCATGACAGCATCCCCCTTTACCTTAAGTCGTTACAGTGGCTGTAACACTCCTCAGTCTGATGGTTGAGTATGTAATTTATACTAAGTTTTGGCAAACACTGATGTGACCTCATCAAAGGCTGTTAATGAAATCTAGCTCTGCTCAAATTCACCACTGCTAGCCAACTACAAAAGTCTGGCCTGAAGAAAACTACAAATGTATCTCAAATGGAAAATGTAAAAAAAGACTCTCAATAGTCTTTTCTGAAGTCAGGACAGTTTTCAGAAAGACAAAAATGGCTTTTTAAGACTCACTATTTTACATTCACCTATTATGGTCTTCGCCATTTCTAGCTGAAGCCTCAGCTCACGGACCAATCCAACAGTCAGCTCAGGCTAAGGAATGTTTTGGTTGAATTAATTTTCCTGTACTTTCAGAGGTTTATTTTTAGATCGAGGAGAGGAAAAAGTGATAGCTTGTTAGAACAATGGAAGCACATGGAGATCGTATTGGAAGGAAGTCCAGCCTACATACAGAAGTTTTAGATAAGCTACTACAAAAGGAAAAAGGAAAAAAACCATAAGCATAAACACCTGTTTAAATGTCTTGAAGCTGCATGAACAGGAGGACGTGTGAAACAGGCATTTCTATTTGATCATAACACTCGTGCTACTTTAACAATGCTACACTGAATTTTCTCAGGAGACACAACATGACTATGTGCATACTGTTTTTCTTCTAAATATTCATCTGTCAGGAAGCTACATCTTCAGTCACATGCACGACTGTAAATGAGTTCACTTACACCTATCGTCCCACCTTAATTAACGGGAATTTGACCTAACCAATCCTCAGGAATCTTATTGTAGCTATACACGGCCAGTGGTCAATTCACCAATGCAAACAAGCAGAGGACTAGAAATTGTAAGTATTCGCTAAATTAATTTTTTTTTAAAAAGCACAGCTCTGATGGCACTGTTCAAATTAAACTCCCACAACTGCATCATTAATTTCCCTCGGATAATCTGCTTCTGTGATTTTTAGAACCAGAACAGCAAAGCAATGAATTCTGCACAGCAATAAAACTAGTAGGGTTTCACACGATTCCTCAGTTTTGCCTTTAGTTAGAGAGTTTATTGATCATCTTAGAAGACAAGGGCCGCTATATCCTACACTGCTGCTTACCGTCAAACTGCCTGGTGATTTACAGGATTTACAGAGCTAACGGCATCTGCTTCTGCTCAAACGGCAGCATTCCTTGCTGCCCTCACACTCCTGCCAATATTTGAATAAAAGCCTTCTCAACAACCCAAGAATTCATATCACCTCTGCATGAAGTATGATCTAAACTCATGATTCATAAAACTGAAAACACATTAGAATACAAAGTGATAATGCCAAGAAAATGAGACCCTGTTGATTCTTCTATAAATGGGACTGACATTTTCCATGGGAATTATCTTGTTCGAAATAATTCCACAGTATAAAATTCTCACAGTAATTTATTGACGCTTTAAAAAATATCAGTAGTTGTTAGGACATATTCTAAATCAAAAAGGTAACAGCCTCATTACAGTAAAACATCAAATATTTCATCAATAACTGTACCGAGCAGAAGCAACAGAAGAGTTCTAGGTCTCCAAACTTCAGAAACAATTTTAAAGAAAAGAAAAGGAAGGAATTGTCAAAAGCATTTTTTTCTGACTCTTCAAAAGATTACAAGTTACTGAAACAGTGAGGCTTCTTGTAAACGACCAAGACACATAGCAGGGCAAAGATCCCTTTAAAAACCCCACTGCTGGAGAACGATTTGTACCGGTTTGGCGCTCTGCATCATATATTGCAACACCGGTGATGTAGCATGCAGCGCTCTTGAGCTAAATGTAACTGAATGTTGTGCCAGCAAATCATGTTTTGGTGCTACCAGCAGGGAAAGACCGCAGTGCTGAAGTCTCAGAATAGCACTGCTCAAAGGTTAACCATCCCGACCCTAGGCAGCGAAAATGCAACAACAGCAAACAAGTGTTGCTTTTAGTTATCCCCCCACCTGAAACGCAAATAATGGGTTGTGTTTACAAAAATGAAGCCGTTATTTTCCACTAACCACGCCAACTTGGGAGAAATCTGAAGACACAGGAAGGAAGGTCTGTGGGTAGGATAAAAATTTTTTAGAAATTTTCAGAAAATTTTATATTTAATTTTTGGCTGGGTAACAAACCTATTGACTTACGCTGCACAAACATTTGTTCTTTGTGCAAAACAAGAGTAAGGCTTCTCATTATTGTGGAGTAAGACTTCCCTTCAGGAAACGAAGGCCACGGCCACGTGAAAGCACTTTATGAACACTTCGTATTAAAACAAGGGGCTCCAGAGTCCAAGGGATACATAATTGACTTTAATCAGTTCCCATTTACAGTCACTACTGTAGAGATAGCTACAACTACTGGAAACTGCAGACACAAGGAATCCTTCATGAGGCATTAACGGGGCCTTATCATTCGTAAATTCTGATCTGCCTGTATCAGGCCCAGGAGAACTGAATTTTGAGCAACCCTTGAATTCTGGTCAATGCCTACACATGCATCACCCTTACAAGGGAATGCTCATGTTACACACCAATTATAAACACTATTATAAGGTAAATTACAACAGCCTGTTTATCTTCAGTGATTTTCATCCTGCACTGAGTATATCTTTTACATAACTAGATGTGGGAAATTAATAATTTAAAAATCACCTCTTGTAGAACTCCATTATTAAAATACACGTTTTTTGATGATACAGGTCTTTTTATGTACTGAGCCCAAAAAAGAAAAAAAGTTGTAAGTACAGCCATGCATAAGTTTAAGCCTTCCTGCTATCAGGTGCATCCTAGTCACAAAGCAATTTTCCTTACACCTGACTTGCAAGGAAAGACTCCTAAGTACAAGATCACAGGCAGCCATCAAATTATGAAAACAAACATCCTCTGAAATGGGGAAAAGAAACCTTTTATTAACCAAGTCCATGTTCTGGCAAAGCTCTCTCTCAGCACACTTACAAAGCTTTCATAAAGCACCGGCAGGTGGTCAGGGCGGCAAACAAACCACGTGCAGAAAGGCACCACGATGGCTCCATGCAAAGACGACTTCACCGCTCTCCACCTCTCCCCTGAACCTGGCAGGTTCACTGGTCAGCACTCGGCGAACACCACCAGGCCTGAACTGCCCCTGTCTCGCGTCCCAGGGCGGCGTCTTTGATGAGGAAGCACTGGAACAGAGTTCAGCTGCTCCTGGCCCCGCACGTCACCAAGGCCCCCCCCAGGAGCTGCTAAGCCCACTCGGAAGGAGCAGGCAAGCAGGGTGCCATGGGGGCTGCGAAGAAGTCACCAATGGTCAGGGAGTAACGCAACCTCCAAAAGTAAAGGCTTTTCCTTTACTTCCATTACCCCGGTTCTTCACTTCCCTCCTTCACGGAATGCAAATTGGAGTCTCCTGTCCAATATTCACCAAATCTCGCTCAGCACAACTACCTCAAGACATTTCCACCACGCCCCTGCAGGATCACCCCTTCTCCTGTACCACTGCACCTCCAGGACGGGGGAGCAGGTGCTGTGCTATAAATCAGGCCTCTGAAATTATCTAGGTTAAAAACCAAAAGCTTTGTGGGCCAAAAGATGTAATTCCTGGAGTGCCCGGTTCTACACACAACTGGAAAAGCACAGCTCAAAAGGTGAGAAGCTGCCTCCCCAGGGAGCAAGAGCAGCTGCCCAGGAGCTTTTTAAAATCACTGTGGAGCCAAAGAAAACGCATCAACTATGCCCATAGCCGGACTCCAGGCTGTAGAAGCCTCCTAACGCTTCTCGGCAGATCAGTAACCCTGTGTAAATCTAACTGTTCGCTTAAAGGAAAGATTTCACAGACTTTTGTTTCATTAGGAAAAAAATGTACTTTACTCATTTCCCTACTGAGAACATACCTTGGAGTGATCAAATCCTTTTTGTTTAAAAAAAAAAAAATAACCAAAACCCAAACACTCTCCCCCCCAACCTTGCCTCCTCCAGTTTATTAGAAACACCTTGGTTTGATTTCTAGTCTCTATTTCTAATTCACTTAGAGAGAGTTTTGGAGGCTTTGGAATAAAGAGTGTTCTTTAAAAAGATGGTCTGTTTCGATTTGTCATAAAGTAAATTTTTTCCCCAACTGTTAATCTCACGTAGTACAAACCCATAAAAAACACGCTTTCTCTTTTACTAATCCCTTTAACCAAACCTGGGTGATTTTTGAAAGCATCCTTTAAATCAACAAAACTGTTAGAAAACAGTTGAAATATTTAGGTACTTGCCCATTTCCTTTTTTTTTTTTAAGCAAACTGATGGCATAGTGACAGCATCTCCCTCTTAGTTAGCTATAAGAATTAGGGTTGGGGTTTTTTTATCGTAACATAACTGAAAACCTGAAAAGCCTCTCCAGTCTTGTTGTCTAAAGTAATACTTTTTTAGAAAAAAAAAAAGGCCAATTAAACAGATGGAGGTATGAACAGAGAAGTAAAACCTTCCTCAAGGTAACAGTTCTTGCAGGAAGCTAACTCACTGCAATTCACATTTTGGTGAGCAGCAAAAGAAGAAAAAGAGCCTTGTCCACAGAAAGATTATAAAATAAAAACCATAAAGCTTCAAGCTTTGGGCAGTGAGAGAATTTAGAACGTTAAGATGAAATCTTCTTTAAACCAACACCAAGAAATGACACGTACCTTATCTGCTGGCAGAAAGTCATTTTCAACTTCTATTGACCTTGGTCGTAGCTTTATAGGTTTGTCTTTGAAGATATCTCCAAAGCCAACACCCTTGATCTTTTTGGGTTGGATTGTCGTGCCTCCATTGGCTCCTTCCGATTTTGTGCTGCAAGAGTCACCACCATCACTCTCGGAGCCTGTAGCATCTTTTAGGCCTGCGAAATGGAGGGATGAAAGAAAGAATCTTAGGTGTGAAGCTCCCTATTTTCAAAATGGATTGTGGAACATGATCTCTCCCACCATCCTCTAAAAAGAAAATGGAACTACAAGAAACAGGTAGAGAAGATGCTCTCTGTGCCATGCACTCATTTTCTGAGTTTTCAAATTCGCTTTATTTCATCATATTGGTGTACCAGTTAGAACTTACACCAATCCACAAAATAATCATACTCCAGCATCAAAACTTCATGAATGAAGACAGCCATTCCTTGAGTACCAAGAAAATCCTTCTTCCTTGGACAAAAATTATCTGGAATAGAACTCAATAAAGGAAAGAGCTAAACTCAGTTGTAAGGCAGCGATGGTATAGAGCCGTTTAAAGCGAACAAGCAGTCAGACCAAGTGCATTGTACCTTAAATTCATGTGACTCGTATCAAGCCAATTATGCAATTAGTATCTAAAGCTACATTACCTAACTGGGAAATATAAAGCTGAAAGCTGTTCAAATGAATTTGCAATCAAATAAGCTGCATAATAGGTTCTCTGCTGAAAATTAAATCTCTCTGCAGCATCGACAGCTTCACAAAAGCACCCATGCACACTATCCTTTAGGAATACAATAAATCAAAACTGACATTCTGATTTGCATTCCTTCTCTCAGTGAATACGAAAAGTTATCTGCATTAATCTGAAAATATCTGCAGAGCAGCCACAGGTGCAATATGGTGACGCTTCAGCCACTTTACAGAATGGTGCAGAATCAGGCCAGTCACTAGCAGCAGAAGCAACCGACTGATGTTTCCTCCAGTTGATAGAGTCTCCAGGATCATTTACATCTTCCTTCCTACGTTATAGATTAACCTAACTATGTTTCCAGGAAAAGCACAGCAATTGCTGCTACTACAGCACTAATTCTACCTAATAATAAAAACCTCAAATCCTTACATTCCCCTCACAAGCATTCGTGGTGCCACTGTGGATTTTACAAGTCAGAGAAAGAAAAATTTCAAGTAAGCTCATCTTCTTAATTATTTTTATATCAAGTTCCACAAAGTGATTGCAATGGATTTTCATTATAAGAGGCTGCTGGTACAGAAGAAACATTCTTCAAAACCTACACACCTAAATCAAGAAGAGATTATATGCAAATCTCTTTCCC
>NW_010412882.1:0-11679 GCF_000710305.1 Buceros rhinoceros silvestris | reverse complement strand
CTTTCCCTCTTCCCTTTGCTAAACAAGTAATGTTACCAAAAAATTATCTGCAATTCTGCCAAGAGGAAAGAAACGCCATTAAGATTGGGCAAAGCCTACTGGATCCCTGTAAAAGTGATGCAAGTCAGGGAGCACGTGGGAAGTTTTATAAAATCTTCCTCAAGCTTCAGTTTCTACAATTCTTTCATGTGTATAAGCCACAGAAACAGAATGAAGCTGTGCTCCTGAGCTGAAAGCATCTGAATACAATTTCCAGCAAACACTAGAACAACTCTTCAAAACCAAATACAGGAATTACCTGAAGGAAAAATACTTCGAAGTCAGTGAAAATCTTTATGAAAAGAAATTTTAGTATTAACAATTGTATCCTTTGCTTCTGCCTCCCTGACTTCTGATGCCTTTGATTTTAACAAACTGTCTCCATCCAACAACTTCGTGCCATGCTGGTGAGCTGTGATTTGTTACAAGGGGCGTCTTCTCGTATTCCTAGCAATTCACTCTTTGGCAAGATGACTACCCAGTAAAAACCAGCATCTTCTTCAGAGGCTTCTTTAAGCTTCTCTGATGAACCACAGCAACTAGTGCAAGTCCTGAAACCTACAGACACAAAGAGCTCACCTGTCAGACCAGGGTTTTTCGCAAAACTGCTAACCAAAACATGAAAACAGTATGAATGGAGAATTAGAGAAAGTTCCCAATTAGAAACAAACACAAAGGCTACAGACCAAGCCAAGCGCTCAGGCCCTCTGGCCTCCTGAGTGGCTGCCACATACACCCGTTGAACAGAAGTAACATTTCGGTTTCTTCAAGCACTCAATTTAGACAGTGCTGAACAAGGTATACATTCCATAAACTGTGCACAACTGGAATTTAAAAGAATACTGAATAACAGTGCTACAGTTCTTTTTTTAAACATGCAGGCGTCTTAATCTCTTTATTTGGACCTTTTGTTTTCCCAAGAAGGGCCTGGGAGAAAACTTCAAATCTGTTTCCAATCATATAGTATGGTGGTTCAAATCGTCCTATTTCTGACATCAGTAAATTCTGTGTGCTCCTCTTCCAGAGCTCATGAAAGCAATAACCAGAGAATTCAAGCTCACTCTTATTCCTACACCTTGTTATGACTTGGGCAGTAACAGAAGAAGCACTAAGTCCTACTAGCTGGACATTCCCCAGCTTTGGAAAATATCGATCACTAGGGCCCTGGCTGAGACAGCGGCTAGAACCAACTTTATTTACTATTTCTAAATGCAAAGAGAATAGTTAGCAATCAACTATACTGAAGTACAAATAATATTTCTGAGTATAAAACACCTATAGCTCAAAAGACTCGAAATAGATCGCAGTGATCATCATCTCTTTGCTGAACAAAAGATCTTCTTGATATGGGATGGGAAAATTACCCTTGGCAAAGGTTCCTTCGTTCGTCTTTGCCAAAATCTCCTTGAACTACTCTGTGATGGAGGGAAGGAGCAGTGCAGAGACCTCCCTCCACAAGTAACTGGATTTTAACTGATAGAACCCATGACTGCTCTTAGCCACCCCCTGAAATTAACAGAAAAGCTACCTTTAAAACAAATAATCAAAATAGTTTTTCTGCATCACTGATTGTGTGAGAAGAGGACCAAGACCTTGGCTAGTGGATGGAAGTAAATATGGAAGTAATAATGGGAATTACTCAACACGTCTCCCATGGACTGCCAGATCTTTGAAGACTGCATGGAAGAGAAATCAGAAACCTCAAGGGGCTCCAATAAGAATTACACTTTTGTTTCTGGGTCATCACTTATTTTTCATTATGGCACCTTCATCTTGTACGACCATTCTTCTATGATGAGACATCACACTTTGTACCAGAAAGCTCAGCTGAGGCTTACAGCAGGTATCCCTAGCATAACCCAGCTGTGTTTGATGATAAGCCAAGAGTCATTTCATTCTCTGTGCTGCCACAGAGCTTTGTCTCGGTATACAGTCCCCACAACGAAAGCAACATCGGAAATAACGTGAGGAATTTGTTTTGTTTTAAATGAGGACAGAACAGACTGAAGTGATGCCTGACCAAGCTAAATTGTATTTGAGTGGCTGGATACAGAGCCTTACAAAGCTCTGTCAATGTTAAAAGAATTCTTCCTTACCAACTGGGAAAATGACACTTTTTTTTTATTATTAGTCTGCTCTTGCTCTTATCACTTCATGGCTGAGGACAAGAGGCAAAGGTGACAGAAGAAGAGAACTATATACAGTGGAAACTGAGAACAAAGCAGACAAAATTAAGATCTACAGTAACATTAAGAAACAATGCAGTGGTTAAACACAAAACAATTCTGCGGAAAATGATCTAACATGATCTTAAAGACATGCTAAGGAGTCTGTGTCTTACCTTCCTTCAAAGATACATGAGATATACGCTTCTGATTTGTACAGATAAATAACTTACAAGCAAGGATTTGCAACATCATGTCTACACTTGCCTGACAAATTCTCTCCTCTCATTTATTTTTTTCATTAGGTTGTTCCCAGATATACATATATACATATTGCTCCAAGAAAATTGCTGACATATACACTGATGTATGTATATATGCCAGCAGTTCTCTCAGAGCAATCTTGCAAAGTGCAGCTGCACTGCCTTCCCAGCCCTGCCTACATGAGGACGGGATGGCTGATGGCTGAGGTAATCATCTCTCCTCTCGAAAAACAAAAAATGTCCCTCTTCCAACCAGACTCCTTTTTTCTTCCTTCCCCCCACCAGCTTTTCACACCCTTTTTACCACTACTGCAAACAAGTTAGAGAACAGAGCTGAGTACCTAGCTTCTCCAAAAGACAAATGTAGCCCATGGGTACAGCTGGGAAATAAGCTAGAACCTGAGAGACCTAGACTGTCAGATTATGAATTTTAAACGTGAAATTTTCTTCAAGAAGAGCTACAGTTAGCAGGCAGGTCAGGTTGGTAAACGGGCATCGAAAACTAGAGAGCATTTCAGTCGGCACATTCATCTGCTGCTGCTGACCAACATATCCATGCAGGCTGGAACAGCTGCGGTAGAGCTATGAACTCGAGCACTAAGACAAGGCCAGCAGCTCAGCCAACTGCCATCCTCAGAAACACGGAGCATATCTTGCTTTGCTTTTAAGTCTAGTTATTAAATACTTGAAATATAGCTAGGATAGGAAAAAGCTACCTCCCACTCAGGCCTCTCACTACTTTTTAACAGCAGCTTTTCTAGAATCTAGCAGCTCTCTGTCAGCATTTGGAGAACTGACAAGCTAAGAACATAACATCAACAAGGTGCTCACTAGTGTGCACACTGTAACACCAGTTCTAATAGTAGGAAAATATTTCAGATTTTTAAAAATTCTCAGGACGTAAGTCTTTCAGGGGTGTCATTTTTCATTTCTGACTCTATAAGCAAAGATACTATTCTTTCACCTAGATTTATTTTTGTTGAATCATCCACAGCACCACAAGGTACAGCTAAACCTGAGCACTGGGTGCACTTCTATAGTAAGCTCCTTAAAGTCTGAATAAGGGCAGCATCAGCAGCAAGAAGTTACAATTCCCAGGAGCAAACTGTTCTCAACTTTTGGCTGGGGCAAGATACAGGACTACTGACACACATTTATTTAAAAACACTCAGCTCTAAGATTCTCTGTTGCTTCATGCTCCTTACAAATGCAAGCTAATTTAGTATTCACAAAGATCAAATTCTCACAACACTGTCTGGAGGAATTTCATGCTTCATACATATTTTTTCCTCTATGGGTATAGAAGAGAGATTGGTTTTCTCAAGACATTTCAAACACACCACCCTCCTGAGATGACAGTTACAGGTCTTTTGAGAACAACATCTCAAAACATACCCAAACAGATTAGCTCAAACAGTGAGTGAAAGACACCGCAACATCAGCCTGAATTCACCAACGGCTGCAGAGCTGTGCTGGCATCAAGCCAAGATTCTAAATCAAGAAGATATTTAGGGATGATAAAGGGCTGTGTAAACTAAAGCTGTTAAAGCAAAAATAAACAGCTGTGTTAAAATTAACTCAGTTCAAAGCAGGAAACAAAATGTTTATAAATAGCTTATAATGGCAGAAAAAAGGGGGAATACATGGGGAGCTTTGCACAGCTTTCTATTTTGAGCTGTTGTTTAGCAATTTAATTTTTGTTCTTTATTCTGGATTGTTCCCTCTGCACACAATTTATGGCACTGGGCAAAAGACAGACCACTGTGACTCTGTATAAGGCAGTGGTGCTCTGGCCCTCTAACCACCTCCCAGGCTGGCTCTGGTAAGCGATGTAAAGGTCAGCTGTTCAGAGGCACACACCTGAGACGATGCAAAGGATGTCCTGATTTGGTCTGGCAGCCAGAAAGAAATACCGTCAACTGTGTTTAACAGAACAAGAACCGTGTAAATGGAGCTTATTAGGATTTTTGCCTTTTATGGAAGGAAAGGAAGGTGAGGGGAAATATGTCCTTTCCTTCTATTTAGAGAATGACGGTGTGGAATGCCAGAGTGACCGATCTGAATGACAAAGAAGTTGAAATTATACATTCAATTGCAGTAGATGAGACAGGAACTGCCCTTCTTCCTTTTCCTCACATACTAGCAAAGACAGAACAAACACCCATAGCCTATAAAGTATTTTTCTTAAACTTGCTTTCTGTCAAAGTCCTGTATTTTGTGGAAGCCATCCCCAACAACATTCCATGCTGTCATAAAAAAAAAAAAAATCAAAACCAGAAAAGGAAGTTTGATTTTAATTATTACTGTAGAACAAAGCCATGTTGATTCTTCCCAGTTTAAAGGTTAATAAATTCAGGCTTTCAAAAAGTAGTTTATGCCACTTTACCAAGAATGGTTATATATGCACAAACAGTTGAGGCAGGCTATCTTAATATTAGTCATTATTTGTTATTCGCAGTTATGTTTCTTGAAAAAATGTAACTGTGTAATATAATAATATTGTCATTTCCTTTCAGCATGTTCATTTTCCTTAGCACAACAGTTCTTGCCACATGAGAAACAGCCCCAAAATTTTTACGCTCGCACAAGAAACCATGCAGGGAAAAGGGGAGCGGTGTCCAGCACCACACAGCAGCATGCATTAAGGGCAACGCAGCACAAGCATCCTCGGAAGCAGAGTCATCAATACGCAAGTTCATGACTTCACCTCCTCCCCACCCACTTCCCCCAGTACTGTAAGAGCGAATAGAAACAACCGTTCATTCAGGAGCTCTACAACTGTACCAGTGCTATCTTCGTTTTGAAACTATTTTTTCACCACCCTTGTTCTCACCACATACAGGTGCATGTTATTACATGTGAAACAGGTAAGCAACCACAGCCAAAATGATTTATCTGCCGCTCACCAAAAACTGGTCTTCTACGAGACTCATGGAAACCCACTTGGTAGCAGGAGTCCAAATCATCAGAACGATTTAACACGTTTCACCTCAGTCAACATAATTCTTCCACCCACCGCCCCCAATCCCATGCCACCTGTACGTTCATTCTCCAGAAAACGTGATGCTTATTTGTAATCATAAAAAATTCCCTCACACAATTTTATCATTGTTCTTTCTCAGATGTTATTTTTCATCGTACCAGCTGCGTGGTTTAATATACGCTCTTCTCTGTAAGCAAGTTACAAGAAGTTGAGGTGAAATAAAAAATTGTAACCATCCTCTCTTCAGAACCGTTAAAATCCATATTTGAGTTTCTCATTTCACTTTGCTCATATTCAGACACTCTTAAACGCAGTTAACATCATCACGAGTACATCAACCATACTGGTTCCTTGGAACTCTGACCAGCCATAGTTCCTTAAGGATCAGGGAGAGGATTTACAAAAAAAAAAAAAAAAAAAAAAAAAAAAAAACTGGTTCCTTGGAACTCTCCCCAGCCATAGTTCCTTAAGGATCAGGGAGAGGATTTACAAAAAAAAAAAAAAAGAAAGAAAAAAAGAAAAAAAAAAGAAAGAAAAAAGGGGAAAAGGTTGTGGAGCAATAGAAAGCACAATTAAGGTTACTCACGAATATTTCTGTTTCAACGATCCTGTCTCATCTTCTTCCACTTTATCTAATATCTATTACTGATAGCATTGTGGATCCACATATAAGGAAAGAGAGGCAAATATTTGCAAATCAAGCATTGTATCTGCCCTGTTCCTCAGTTATAGCATCTTCGAAGAAAAAAGAAAGTGAAGGAAGAAAGAGAAATTAAATCAGTAAAAATTAAAAAAATTTGAAATCCAAGAAGTGTTTCTCATGGAGGTGCAAGAAAGTTGCAGGATGAGAGAAAAGAGGGCTGCGATCAACAAAATGACAAGTAATTTTTTTGTTGCTGTGTGTCCCTCTTCACCCAGCATATGCAATAGCAAAGTTTTCTGACAGCAAGTTGATAAGCAGAATGCCGAAGGAATTGGGATTATCGCTGAGCGGGGCCTGGCACCTAACAACCCCAAAAGCCACGTCAGCGTATGAAGGCAAGGCCGGCGCGGATGCAGGAGACAGTCTTGCATTTTTCAGTGGAAGGTACCTCCAGAAGCAGCTACACACTAATTCAACAGCATTTAGCTATTACAGGCCTTGGTTAAGTAAGAAAATTTATTTTAAACACAGCAGTTGCGAAATGGCTTTCAAAACAAAAGTATTTAGCACTAAGCATATGTTTGTGAAGTAAAAGCACTAAGCTTGCTTCAAAAGTTGAGCAACACTTCATGCATGTGACAGAGGTGAATCCTGGCACCCTCTGGGCGTAACTAATCTAAAGCCACTCGAGGCAAACTTGTTAAGGTATCAGAAAGCTGAGATTACAGCAGCGGTGCGTTGTTTGAAACAGGCATCCCTCAATGAAAACAATTCTGTGGAAGCCTCCAAATTATTTTCGCTGGAGCCATAAGCACATGGATATTTGTCTAAAAACAAGGACCAGAGGTCACATATGAAATGGCAGGAGCTGGCCACGCCTCCAGCAGCCCTCCTCAGCCTCCTCCATCTCTGACAGTATCAGCAGTGCCAACTCCCCCTCATTTTCTTTAAAACTTTCTCGGATGATCTGGTTTTGCATATTGCCCACTTGAGTCCCAGTTTCAACCCAGTAAGCGATAGATACACAGGCCACAAAAGCAGCTGGACATCTGCCCTTCTGAGATGTAGTTTTGAAAAGAAAGCAAACCACCTCCACAGCATGAAAAAATCTGCAAGTCTCAATCAAATGCCAAGGGAGGTAGTACTAAACAACGCATCTTTTGCCAGCTTTAAAAACAAAGCTTAGATGAGTGTTCGCCCAGAGACAATCTACTTTTAGTCAAGCTGTCTTCTTGCAGCTGGTTATCAAGCATACTTGTAGATACCCATCCAATCCTGCCCTCTGTGAAATCGGTTTGATGAAATCTATCTTCTGTGACAACCACGCGCAACCGGGGGCCAGTATTATTAATGAGGAGAACTAAATGAAGAGCTCTAGCACAACTGGAAAGGTGACTACGTTCTTTCTAACTTCACTTTGGCTCAAGCTAAACCGCTCGAGAAAAGGGGCAGGTCCACTTGACTCAAATCAAAAATGGCCTGGGCATGGAGAGCATGTTTCTGGAAAACTCTGAAAGGTCATGTTAGCACACCCCTGCCCAGAAAGACTAACGGGAAATTAAAGGCAGACCTTGCATCTGATCTGAAGCTAGATCTTAAAGTCAGAAGTCAGGCGTACTGGAGATTTACTTCACAAATCCTTTTTATGCTAATCTCATAGATGGATTTGAGGACATGATGCTCTAAGAACTCTGCAACAATGATGCAATTTGAGTGATGCATGAACAGTCATCAAGACTGTAAGGTGAGAAGCAGCAGAAAAATGTGAAGACCATCAGCCACATGGTTTGCTCCAGCCAAAGCAAGAGTTTGGTCGGAAGCTTAAGAAGAGCTGAAGAAAAGAGATTAATTTTGGTAGACAGGGAGATAGTTTTCCACGAGAAATAGTCAGAGCTGCACACATTCACAAAGATTTTTGTTGGAAAAAAAAATCAGTTTTTGTTTAAAAAAAGGTGTTAAATGCAAGTTATCAGAATAGAAGACTACCACTTCAACTGCCTCATCTTTTGCTGTGAACATGCATAAGACAGAAGTCCTGAGAGGCAGGATAGCAAACACTCCCACCCAGAAAGGAGGAAGAAGGGCATCACAGCTTGGATCTTCTCAAGAGAAAGCTGTCTGGGATGAAAGCAGATGCCAAAGTTAGCACAACATCTTGTTCACTGGAGGACAGGGCTGAACGCTTTGTACTTAGTCACACGGAATGTGACTCGGTACGATCTCCTTCTGCCAGATTTCTCAATGAGGAAGGAGGTAGAAGGAAAGATTTCTGTCTTCCTTGCTTCCTCTGTCTTGCATCTTACGTAACCATCCTCTCTTCTTCAGTATTAACAGGTAGTAAAAGCGTATGAAAAGCGGCACGTTCCCTGCTTTCGAAATGCGGAAGGCAAAAACCTAACCATGAAATGGAAGTAGCTTTGTATCTTTGACCCTCCTTGGCCAAAAAAATGTATCAGCCAAAATGCTGTGAGTAATAGCTGTCCAAGTCAGAATGCCAAATGAAAAGCATGCAGTAAACCTTTTAAAAAACCAAGACCAACAACGAACAAACCAAAAACCCCACACCTCATAATGCTCAAGAAAAGCAAAGCATATTTTATGAATTCAGCAATCACAATGGAAAACTTATTTTTACAGCAGAAAGACTTTTAACTCAAAGATTTGTGGTTATTATCAACAGTCTTTATGTTTCAGGTGGCAAAAATGATGGGACTAAACAGTCTTAATTTCAATTCATAGCTGAGACCAAACAACATCCACGGTAATTCACAATCTTGCGTGGGCTTACACACATAAGTCATATGGACACACAACACACACATGCACAGGAGGAACAAGTGCATTCTCATTGCATTACGGCGAGGCAGTTCAGCAGCCGCAAACTGCCTTGAGCTTACAGACAGGTATATGCATGTAGATTAGCCGTAAGTGAGCAGCAGTGGCACATTTTACATGTGCAGATAAATCAAACAAGTACAGAGGACTAAAGCTATTGCTTGTTGATTTTGAAACACACTCACTGTTATAGCGTCTGTAGCTGTCAATCTTTGCCGGTGCCACTCTGTACAGAATTGTCCCTTCAAAGGCAGATTTTCCTGACAGCAGGCAAGAGAAGGAAAGACGGAAAAAAAAGGAGAAGGGGCAGGGTGGGGGTGAAGAGATCGAATGATGGTAAAAAAAGGGAAAGGAAGAGTTTTTAATCTGTATTTTCAGTTACTAACATCTTTAAAGCCCCATTAGCAAAACAACGAGAATATTAACTTAAGTATCTGACTGTATATGAAGTTAAAATATTCTTACTGCAGGTATGTCAGATAAAAGAATCTCATGATTTTGCTAAAACTGTTCTTTACGGTGTCCAACAGAATGCATTTTTCTTAGGCTTGGTCTGTTGTCCATCAAACTGTAGACTTGCAAATGAAATTATTTGTCTTTTTTATTCAGCCTCCTCACAGAGCACAGGGGAAGCCTTAAAAAAATTTACTGCAATGATGTACTCACAGTGGCTCAACAACTGATGCAATGTAGTGCACAGAAACAAGCACAGCTGACTTCCAAACAGGGCAAAGAAATACTCACATTTCTGTCATATACCAGGATCCTGTGAGCATCAGAAATATCGCATCTTTCCAAGATAACTTATCAGAAATCTTTTGGACGTGGGAACTGGTCTTAATACTTAGTTGAAGGGACAGCACACTAAAACCTGAATAAATCAGTTTTTCAGCCAATAGCTTAACCAAGAGTTTGACTTGGCACACATTAACAGAACCAAAACACTAAAATTAAAAAAGAAAACAAAGAAAGAAAAAACACCCCTCTTCCCACTTAGATATTATGATAACATTTTTAGTGCCAAAACCATTAATTTATTGGGATTTTTTTCTTTTGACAGCAAGGTAACTCATGCTCTGACATTTATGAATGAAACTCAAGTGAAGGTAAAGGCATGAGCAGCTGAGGTGTTTCGTGCATTGCCTTTTTATTTTAAAGCTGAGGCACCCAGGTACACCAATGTCAGTTTACTGGCAATCTCACCTAGGTATACCATCATAAAAGTTAATGTCTTTACAGGAAAGCTTTATAGCAAGATAGCCAGTACATGTGAACTGTCCCAACGCAGCATCACACCCATCTTGGTACCAAAACTGTGTATGTTCTTTTCCTCTGCATATCATTCTGTTGGACTTTCAGATAAGAGAAAATGGTACTCATTTAGGTACTGTAAAAAGCTGTTCTTTGTTCTGTTTTTGCAGTTTAATTAATAACAAAATATTTTCCTTGCCTTATTTTTACATAATGAGGAAGCAAAAAAGCCACAATTCCATCTTTCCACATTGTTTTTACAAAATACCATTAAAGGAATGCCATTAAAACAGTCAAACGACCATTAGGAAATTGCTAAGAGAAAGGTACGTTAAGCTCGAGGACATGGAGGAGAACCAGACAGACAGTAATGGACATCTAAAGTTTTATCAATTCGAAATACAGGAGGTTGCCTGACTGAACCATCAGCTCATGAGTCAATCACCAGTTCTAACTCCAGCACTCATGACTTCTCAGTGGCCATCACTAACGGGTTATAAAGAGTTGAAACATACCGTAAGGCCTGGCAGTTCCGGAACAGACACATGCAAGAGACAGCAAAATATAAAAGGCCACCTTTAAATGTTGTCATGATATCACCATAAACACACTAAAATGCTTTTGAAATCATCACCTTTAGTTGTGATTCTCTCAGATAATTATTTATTTGACCACATGACAAATTCACTTCTTGACAGGCTGTAATGACAACGTGTGGTATTGAAAATATCCTTAAAATTAATACTAGATAGCTGAGAAATACAGAAAACCATCTTACAGTTTGTGTATCCATTTAATCTAGTAGTAAAATTATAATGCATACTTCCTGTTCAAGCTGCACCTGATCCCATCCACACCTACATTCTGAAATTTGCCTTTGAAGACAGCAAATTTGGCAGTCGCCTTACGGCTGGGACAAATACTTCAAAAGCGAACAAACCAACCCCCAACCCCACAACTTTTGTAACAGTCTCACTTTCCAATCTGCTGAGCAACCACCATCTGAGCGGGAGCACAGGTTCTCAACCCTTTCAAGTTAAGGGACAAGGTAATTCCCACTGTCAGTATTCAGAAATATTTACATACTTCCAAAACTAGCCCCACACACTTCAGAAAAGGGGCTTTTTGTTCTGAAGAAACTTCTGAGGTTACTCTACGCAGAGTGCGAAAAGAAACCAAGCTAATTCCTTTTGGCCATTTACTCGATCTGCCATAAAATTCGCAAGGACACAACAAAACCAGTAAAAGCAGACACCACATTTCACCCCATCAGGCATCTGTAGGTCATAACAGAAGGTCAGAGAAACGCATATTTTTTATTAACCTTATTCCTAAAAAGCCAAGTTATACAATTTTTCTCTTCTGTATTCCTTCCACTTTGAGTTCACCAAAAATTACATTTGCCCTTCCAAAAAGGCTCTCTTTAGAGAAGGACAGTAAAATGTGATTAAAGATTAAGTTTAAATAATTTTAACCAAAACATTAATTTTCGTGGCTTGA
>NW_010412881.1:51195-57786 GCF_000710305.1 Buceros rhinoceros silvestris | reverse complement strand
GATCTAAAGAGCTGGGGGAGAGGCTGGGTGAGCAGTGAGAGCTCTGTGCGAAGAAACTAGACGCAGAAGCGTGGACTTGAAGGAAACTGCAAGCTGCTGGAGGTGGAAGAGGGAGAAGACTACTCCTGATTTTATGGTGTCCGGCTCCCCCAAGGAGGCATCACAGATCCTCGCTTCTCTCTGAGTCACCCTAACTGCAAAGTCTGTCATTGAGCCTTGCTCTGACAGCCCCGCTTGAGGTGTTCACGTGTCCTCTGCCCTGCGACAGCTGATGGCAGGATCAGAGAGACCCATCACCCCTGTCCCTTCTCCCTGACATCAACTTGGGACTGAGCGCTAATGCCTGACCCCAGATCCAGTCCTTCCGCTCTGCCTGGGTTGAGGGAGTTGAGCAGTCCTGCCTCCTTCAGCTGCTCCAGCTGCCCCCAGTCTCTGAGATGGGTGGGCAGCAGCACTGAGCTCAGGCTGCAGGGCTCCTGCTGCTCTGTCTGGGGCTGCTCTGACTGTTCCCCAAGCAGGGACAACACAGCCCCGCAGCCACAGGCTTCGTGACTCCATCCCCATGCTGCCAGCCTGGCCAGTCCTGCTCTCTGCCTCTCAGGCTCCATTATTTTTTTTTTCCTAGTATCAGAGTCCGGGAGTGCAGAGTGCACTTGCTCTTCTCCTGCTTAAATGGTGGAACTGAGATGTTTGCAGCAATTTCAGGACAGGGAGAAGATTTCTCTTCGATTGCTTTTTAATCACAGTAATAACAGTAATGGAGGCAGCGAGTGGAATGGATGAGAAAGAGCTGAGCACTCTTCTCTGGTAACTCCCGTGTGGGGTAAACAGAGAGGATTTACTGGCTTCTCAAGTGAATTAGTAGTATTCTTGCTCTTCAGCACTGATTGTTGCTAGTATCTGGTGAAAAAAAGACTGGTATCCAGTATCTGGGAAAAGAACTATGCCAGGCATCCTCTGGAAAGCTCTCTGCCTTAGTACACCTAGAGGAATGAACAACCTTGCCTGCTGCTGTTATCCCCACAGAATCACACGTACAATTACTCTTTTCAGCGACTCTGTTACCTCTATGCACGTCTGTCCTTGAATCTGTATCTGTAGCAGCCCACAAGGGATTTATTCTCTCCCTCAGAGGCAAGAGAAGCCGCAATAGAGGTATCTGAGCCATGCAGAACTGGAGGCCTGTATCCCTAGAAGGGTTCAGGTGGGTGGAGGGTCCTAACAGTGCCCAAAACCAACCTCCCAGGGAGACTCGAGTCCAGGCTGAGGCAAAACAGTACCTCAGCTCTGCCAGTCTCCTGGCAGCCTGGTCCCTCTCGGGCCGATTTTGGCCTGTGCATACGTAAGCAAGCAACTTTCCTCCAGCAGGAGCTGGTGAGGTTTAACGCTGGCAGGGGAGAGGCACTGAAATCTTGCACAACTACAGGCTGAGAGCTTTCTAGAAATGCCCCAGCAGGGAAGGATTTGTGTGGCACCTGTGTTGGGGAACTGACCTAGCTGGGCGTATCTGCAGAGTGGTCTCAAGGGATTATACTAGACACGCGTCCATCAGTCTGGCTTTGACTTTCAGGGAGGTGGGAATTTTCTCTGAGCTGCCATGACCCTGACTCAAAACACCCAGAAGGCCGTGAAGAGATTTAACCTCACTGAGACCCTTACAAGCATACAAACACCAAAGACAGAGACCTCATCCCCAAGGGTTTTGGTCAGACATGGAGCTTTCTCCTTTATTTCGGCAGTATGTTGCACACGTGAAGGGCCTCGTTTACATCAGCGCAGTCGTGTTCTGTCTGAGGAGGTGGAATTCCTCTTGCTTTGCTGATCAAGACAAACACGATAAAAACAGTTCATGCACAATACACCTTGAAGCCATGCTGCTAGCTCCCCCGGGCTGGGCGGTACGGCGGGGCTGGAGCTGTGCCCCATCCCGCACTGCGCCGGCCGGGGCGAAGGGCTGCGGGCAGCCCAGCAGGGGTGGGAGGCTCGGCTCGGTGTCCTCCCAGGCTAACATAAATGGGGAGCAGCTCAGTCCCTGCTGCTGATGTGTGCTCACGTGGAAAAGTGTGTGTGCAAGGACTGAGCGAGGCTCCTGAAGTGAGGAGAGGAAGGGGAGCAAACAGGCTGGGAGCCAGGGCTGGGGTAGGGCAGAGCTGGTGGGATAGGGACGGGGGGAGGAAGGGGACACTCATTTCCTCAGGCTGGTCCCTTCTGTGCTGGGCAAGGGGTGGCGCAGGCCCTGGCTGACACTGCAGCCAGCTGCATTTGGGGCAGGAAAGAAGGGGCGGATTTTAACATCCAGGTTCTGGAGGAGGATCATGCCCATGCTTTGGAGAATAGGAAGGAGGTACTGGAATCTTTTACTGGAGCATGAGGGGACCTGAGGGGACACCTGCTCAGGGGCACAACAATCAATGAGGTCGGGGAGGGGCTTATTTTGTCCTTTCACACACATGCTCAAACTCCTCCGTATATTTCCTGGCAACTCTATCTCAGTTTCCCTTTCTTCACATCCTCTACCATCCTATCCCCGTCCCCTCTGGTCATTAAGGAAAAAAATAATGGTAAAATAAGGGCCATTTCAAGTATTCTGGAGCAACCAACTGTCAGCCTCAGAAGTTTTGTCTGAGGTGTCGGATTAAAAAGCAGTATCTTTGCACAGGGATTAGCAAGAAAGTAATTTTCAGGGAGCGATAGGCGTGACCTCTCTCAAAAAGTGTTCCAAGCATTTGGGGATAGGAAAGGTGGGGCGAAGCCATCCCAAAAACCACTTTAATAGAGCAAACCATGAAAAGTAGCTGTCGGGTCTTTGTTGTTGCTTATCATCGTTTGAGGGCTCTGATACGGCAACGAGACACCCGCTCCCATTAGCTGGCCTGGGAAGGGGTTTGCTTAGCACGAGCCGAACCTCTCAGCTTTGTCCAAGAGGAAGGTCAGTGATGTCAGTGAGATCATGGAAAGGTTTAAGCAGCCCTGGGTGGTTTGCAGGCTGGGTGCTGACGCGATTTGTCTATCCACGGGACAAATAAAAATACCATCCTGAGTAAAAGACTATGGTACTAATTCTCATTGCACATTGCAGAAAAAAATACCTGAACCACAATACATAAATCAATTTTCTTTTAGGGGAATTTAAAAAAAAACACCACAAAACAAAAAGCACCCAACACCTATGGCAACTAATCAATCTTGTGTTAGCAGGATGGATTTTCTTTTTACATCTTAATTTGAAAAAGTGGCTAGAGGGGTACTTTAATAGGATAGAAGGCCTCGCTGCCTTCCACCAGTAGCTGGCCTTGGGCTGTAGCAGCTCCAAATCTGTCCTGCTGGCTGGCTTTCTGGGAGGCAGCAGGAGCTGAGCTGATGAGGGGCCCTGAGGAGGTGTGCTGCCGCGGGCATGGGCTGGGGCAAGCCTGCAGGGATCTGAGGGAGGTGGCAGCACTGGACCTGATCCCATTTAAACATACTCAGGACAATGAGGCAACTGGTATAGCAGAGCCAGGGAGGGTGCTACCCAAGCACGCATGCTTCCCAGGAGAATCAGAGCAGCTTGCTCTGCAGAAGCAAAGGGAAGGGCACTGACAGAGCGGGAATAAGGAGGTGACAGCAGAGGATGGGGTTACGTTGTTAAGGCCTGCAGAGCTTTCAAGGTGGTTTGGAAAAAGACCTCGTTTCCTCTAATAAAAGCTATTCCCTTCTGCACCTTCCCTCTCCCTGGCAGAGATTAGAGCAGTAAGGTTAATATAGTAGCAGGTACATCCATGAAAATCCGCAGCTGAGTCTTCACTCCAAGTGCTGCCAGCTCTTCCCTAAATCTTCAGGAATCAAGGTGCCTCGTTGGAAGTGGCTCCATTGCCTTTGTTGACGTAAAAGGGGCGGTAATGTGACTGCAATGGAGAATTTGGGGTATGTGAGTTTGACCTACCTTCTGTTTCTGACCGCCTGTACTTCACCCTCCTAGGTAGCCCATATATACATATCTCAACATACTCCTGTCCTAACATTTTCAGTCTTTCTGCTTACAGAGCAACACCACTATTGGAGGTGCTGGAGGCATCAGATGTATGCGGTGTTGCTTTTTGACTTATACAAATGCTCTTCACGGGTCTCATTCCTGAGCTAAATGAGCCTGTGCATCATATAAAATCTCAGACTATGACTCATGGCTTGATGAGAGGTTTCTGGGAGAAGAAGAATGTCACCTTTATTTTTATGCTTCTGTCAGTGTCTTTTAATTGCTCACTAACCTGAGAACTCATGGGAGTTTTCACACTTAAAGCCACACACAGTTATGTGAGTGATCAACTAAATTGCTTGGCTCTGGCTGGCTAACCAAAACCCTTGAGCATGGAGATTGTCACACAATGGTGTGTTGTTTATTCGTGCCTCCACCTGTTGCAGGACCCAGTACTAAATGTTTGCGTAAATAAAATGTAAGCAGAGGTACAGGGCAGAGCCTAAAGGAATTGCTCTTTCTGTCTCTCCAGCTCTGCAGTCGCTAATTGTATCTCTTCTCATCAGGATCTACCCCTGACATTTCAATCTTATCTGCACCACTAGAAATAAGCAACGCGTGACAAAGTTCTGTTGGGCAGCCTAGCGTTGGCTCGGGATGCCTGCAAAACATAAAAGCCAATGTATTGATTGTCACAGCTGACTGCACTGGTCAAGGCAACACCTCTAGCCTGGGTGAGAATATGCTCACAGCAACGGAGCAGTGACCAAGGCAATCAGGAACAGCGTGGGTTTGTAACGTCTGCTCTGTCTTAGGTTTGATCCCCTGCCCAGACCTCACTTGCAGAAGGTGGGAGAGACCTCACAGCAATGTGCTGGTACATTTTTCAGCAGTGCAGGAGTTAACATGAGGCACGGCAGGAGGCTGGAAGCATGGGAAGAGCACACCCAACCCATCTTGCTGCTCAGTGCCGGCTCCCAAAATACATTCTGCTCAATGTTCCCTTTTGTTGAAATTCTTTTCATTTTATGGCTTTAATTTCCAATGTAATTAAGAGATGGAACAGGGGGGCTTCATTTTAAGAACTCCCTGTGGGTTAAAAAGGCATTCCTCCATAAAGAGTATAGTCCTTTGTGAAAATTTGTATTTACAGAACTTTTAGAATGTCTTTTACTTAAATACGTATTTAAGACTATTTTGAAAGCTCTAGATTATTGGCTGAATAGACCATAAAAGTGCCTGCAGAGCTACTGCAGTCCAGAGCATCTATTTCTATTTTGGGGCTTTTTAATGCTTATATTTATCAATTCAATCGTTAGGTTCAGGGTTATGTGGTGAATATAGGCTATAAAAGTAAAATAGGTGCTCTAAGTGTATGCCTGGGAGAGAAAGGGAGACCAAAAAAGACTGGTGATGTCACACGGGAAAAGTGACCCGGGCTTTCTCTACAGGGATGCAGGAAAGCGTGGTTTTGTTCACCGAGCACCACGCACTGGCTGTCGTGCTTATTGCTAAGACCAACCTATCCAGCCCAGAGCTAACTGGTACTTCACTTTCCTGGCCAGTCCTCCCTAGTATACCAGCACTCTGGGGAGAACAGGATGGTACCTAAAGTTGCTGGGAAGAGTCTCCTTCTGAGCACATATATGATGAAGTAGATGATCTCTTAGGAAGGTGGTGATCAAACACAAGACAGAAGATACTGCAAAACTTTGTTGTTCCTAGGAGATAGGTTTTGCTGTAGCATATTCAGACACGCAAGGCTGGATTTTCTGAAAGTGATATGATCTACCAAGGAACATCCCTTTCACTCTCATGAATCTCCTGGTAGGACCTTAAAAATATAGCAGGGACATGCAGCTGCAGTCCTTACGCAGCCACTTTCTAGATGTTGTGTATTTTCTCTATTTTCTTCCCTCGGTGTGGGAATGCTCTCAATTCTTGACCCTCTGCTTCTTGCAAGTCTTTTCTCCAGGGAATAGTAAATAATCTTTCAAAAAAGTGTAATCAGAATTCAAAAAATAGATTTTTAGCTGCAGAGATGGGGCAAAAACTTGATGATCTTAATTCAGATCGTGCAAGATCTTTACGCAGCACAGTGTGAAAGCACATTAAGAAAAATAAATGAACTTAGCGTTCTGTAGTTATGTATTAACTGTTCGTGAACCTTGTATATTTAAGTTTACAAGACCTAAAATATCACTGTTCTCTGTCCTTACAACACACTGTTACCTGTTTTGTGCTAACAGTGCAAATTGAGTGACTTACAGGTCTTCTAGTGATTTATGATCATAGTCTGACCCCTCATCTTTGATATTGCATCTGCCCACTGTAGGATGTAATTAGCAAGATGCTTTCATATGGTTGTCTTTGGTGTTATATACATAATCTGTGCTTTTTAGATGTCGCAGACTACTAAGAGCGTGTGATATCCCTGCAGTGAGGAAAAGTATTATGGATAGCAGCATGTGTGCTGTAGTATTTGTATAGCTTCTAGAAGCCTGAATCAAACTTTAGACCATGGGAAAATCTTTTCAAAATGTCATTTTGAAGTATTGATTATTCCTACAACCCCAAGCTGTGGAGGCGGGGGGGGGGGGTAATATGCATCCTTCTGTAGATGCATTAACCACCAAAAA
>NW_010412881.1:42494-51148 GCF_000710305.1 Buceros rhinoceros silvestris | reverse complement strand
GGGTTAATCTGATCCCGTTTGTTAATACATAACACCAAAAAAAAAAAAAAAAAAAAAAAAAGCTGTTGATGTGAAGCTTTTACTTTCCCATCTCCAAAGGACCCAAGCCCTAGTCTCTGAAGAGTCCTGCATCCCTAAAACAGATAGTTCTCTTGCTGAAGCTGTGCACGTGCTTTCACACCAAGGGTATATTTCTTACCAATACAGACTGCTTAGAGGATTTCCATGTCTGTGGCGCCACCTTTGCAGACTGATGTCTCACTATTGAAGGATAAGCTGTGACAACATAAAACAGGCTGTTATAGATCAGTCCCTGCCACCATCCCTGTCTCCCCTTGCCAGCGAGCATCAAGATGAGTAGCAGGACTGGAAGTGCCACATAATTAGTATCGCATTGCTTAACGTTGTAATGCAGCCATTTCTGGGGTGGGACACAACAGCTGTCAGAGAGATGCCGCTTCCACCACCCAATCACTGAGGAAAAGGGAGTAAAGAAGGTCTGTCTACTTAAAATATCTGAGGAATGAAGAGAGGTGGAATGCAATCAGTCCAATTAAATCTGGGCTAAGTCCCAAACTAAGCGTTCTGACTCTTGCAAAGGACACTCGAGGCTATTGAACTTGTGCAAAGAGTCAAGGTCTGGGTTCCATGTCAGAAACTAATGACAGCACCTCTGGCAGCGGGATAAGCTCTAACCCCCTTCTACTATACCAGCTCCATTCTGATACAAAACCACCACCAGCCTTGCTGAATCGCAACCAGTTTCAGAGCTATCATGAAATGGCCTTTCCCCACCATCACCCAGACACGAACTAATCAGACCTGACCCTGCTTGGCAGGTGCTGGTGCTCTTGAACTAGAGGGTAGTGAAGAAAGGATTATGACATGGTGAAAGAGGGGTTCTGGTTCAGATGAAGGACAAGCAGCTACTGCGTTTTTTTCTTTTTAAAGGTTGTGCTCAGCAGCTATTACTCTTTCAGGATGAGCTGTTTTAAAACACCAGTGAAGCTAGAGGGCTAAATGGCTGTGAACGTTATTTCCTGGAATCTTTCTCTCCCTGGTCCCTGTGCCTCTAAAATCACCTAAAATTCTCATCTCTACCCATTGCAAACAAAACTTAAAACCCCTTCAACTATTCCCTAGATAAAGTGTTTAATGCTCTTTAAGTCTTTAATAACCTCCTGTGGCCCCGGTGCAGCAGAGTAAGTTGCTCATGTAAACTTTGCCTGTATCTAAGAGATTGTCAGGGCAGGAGATATGGGCCAGGTGTAGGACTGCTCCAGACTTTTCTGGAGGAGCAAGAACAGCATTAAACATCGCCTAAAAAAGAGGTAGAAGGAAGGGGGTAAAAACTAAACACCTAGTACCGGTCTTAGTGAAGAGGCTCCCGTCGGACTGTTTGCTGAAGTCACCAGGCGGATTCTGTCCCACCGAGGAGAACTGAAAAGGCAGCTTAGTACCGTTGCCTACTGGAAGATAGAAGAGGTGGTGTTATTCCATGGTGTTACGTGCTGCAGTGGGGGAGCCTAAGCTCTTCTAACCATGCCCTGTAAAACTATCTCCAGCTAGCTTGGGGGGAAATGGGAACAAATAGCTTTGTCCCTTTTCTCTTAGTGCAAAAAGGCAGATGAGAGCAGTCAGATGTGGGGTCCCGATGTACACAGTGGGCGAGTGGAAAGAGGCCTCAATGCTCCAGGCACGCAAGGAAGAGCCTTTCTCTTGAGACACCCAGAGTGCAGGTGTGACTGAAGAGCAGCAGCTTCCTTGCAGGTAAACTGCATCTCCAGAGACTGGAGTAGCGAGGCAAAACTAGGTAACTGCCAAAGCTCCCTTGCCTCCAAGCAGCTGAGGTTTTATTTAAAGCCGTTGAAATTAAAGCAAAGCTTCTCCTGGCCTCCTTGAAGTCAGGTCCTGGCTGCCAGAATGAATCTGAGAGCAGAGACAACGAGAGGAAGACAGGCCTGCCTGTGGCATTAAAAACAGGAACAACTTAAGTGTGTCTTTGAGTCACCAGAGCTCCCCCAGGTAGAGTGGCCATGGATGCTTGTAGTCTGCCTCTGAATGAAAAGAAAAGCAGGACCCTTGAGCATGGACGAAGCAAAGTAAGAAAACATAGGGGAGTAAAAGGAACTTGGAGATCTGGGAAGAAAAGTCATGACTTGCTGCTGCTGGTTCTCGGTACACTAACTCAAAGCATCCCCTCCCCATTGTGCTGGATGCTGTACAGACAGTGAACGTTGGACAGGCTCTGTCTTTGAGAACTTATGAGCTAAGGGAAAGGTGTATGTGTGGTGGAGAACAGCAGCCTTGTGCTTCTGAGACTGGCTGAGTGTGTTTGGAGTCTGCTCCTTGTTCTGCCACAACCTCCACAGACTGCCTTGGATGGTGTCGGCACTGCTATCAGTTGCAGCTGGTTAAGCATCTCAGGATCTTTGCAAATTGGTACCTATGTTGTCCATCATCATCTTTCACTGTCTGAACAATGAGGGAACAATGAGGACCAGGGATGCCTTTTTCTCCTACATACGTAGGGTTTAGGTTTATGCAGATAGTGCTGATAACGTAGCTAAGAACTGATTCTGTGATACAGTGACTGACAGGAGACAGGGCAGCTGAGAGGGAAGGCAGGAAAAGTTGGTTAGCCAGCTAGAAAGCTGTGGCACGGGGGGTTAGATCCTTTTGAACTGAAGTTGGAATTACCCGTACCAAGTGTTTCCTCAGTTGCTTGGAAGGAGGAAAATTCCCATGATCGTGGGTTGAAACTGGCTGTAAAACAAGAGCATCCAGTTCAGCAGTTGGCTCCTGAGGAGCTGGCTCAAAGGCCTGTGCCTGGTATCGCTCTATTTGGAAGCAGCCCCAAACCAGAAATCTGGGTCGAGGGAGTAGAAGAGAGCCTGGTCTTTTTTCTCTGGGTTCTAGGGAATGGTGAATAGGCTTCTCATTTAGAAAACAAAGCTTTCTCACTGCCACAGAGCTGTCTTAGCTGTGTTGAATTGCCAACTCAGATTTGTCTACTAAACACGACTATTTTGCAAAGAGATCTGAGGGCAGGGGCTCTGATTTAGAGCTCAAGAGACACGAGTAGAGGAACACCTCTTGCTGAAGCACACATTGTCTCAGCCACTGTGACAGAAATGTGCTCCAGGGTTTCACTGGGACATCACACGGTGATGCAGACTAGTGCTGTTGTACCCCTTTTGTGAGAGACTGGACTCCCAGAAGAATGAAAAAGATGAATACTTTGAGCTGTTATGCTGCCATCCTGTGGACTGCTTTTCTATTTAAGCGGTGTTTCTATTTAAGCAGTTATCTCTCCCTCTATGTGCCTCAGTCCCTTCTATTCTTCATTCAGAGACTTGCAAACACGAGATGATATTTCCAATCTCTTCCTGGCTTTGGCCAAGCCGTTTGCAACACCAAGAGAAGAAATCTGAGTGGAAGAGGACCGACAGGAATGTCAAGCAGTTGAACAGATTGTTTCTTTATCTTTTAGGCAGCATTTGGAACCCTTTGTATCTCCCCGCTGCTGTCTCATGTCATCCTTCAGGCAGATGCTCTGTGATACTGTGTCTTTACTGACAAGAGCAGTGGAAGGCTCCTTCAATTTAAGCAGGGCTTAAAATCCTACAGGTTCAGCTCAAATCCAAGCGGTTTCTTAGTATGGGCCACTGCAATTAGCACAGAGCGCTGCTTGGGTAGCATTCCTCCCTGCAGCAGACAGACTTGCTGCTGAGGCCTTGGGCAGAATTTGCAGCGATCCCATCCAGTGAGAAAAAGGGTGTGTTACAAAACTATCATGAGATAGGCAAGGATTTTGTGCATATTATGCAATGCAAAGGGTAGTTCTCTTTTTTTCCTCCCGTTTTATGGTATTCCTTAGAAAAGATGCAGTCGAAGGCAGTGCTGGGCTTTCACATGACACGCGGCTAGAACATAGAAAGCTCTAGAGAGTTAAATGATTACGTGTAGATTGCATTATTCATCGGATAATCCTTCGCTAGCCAGCATGCAAGCTAAGTGGGTCACGTCTCCTGTTTTGCCTGCTGATTCATTCTGTTCCCACAGTCCCCATCAGCGAGGTTTCAGCAGCTGGTTCCTTTCTATCCCGCTCGAGCCGTCACACAGGTGGAGGATCCAGAGCTGTTCAATCCCCATTTCAGCACAGTCTCTGTGCAATCATGTGCTTAGCTTTTTTGCATAGATTAACTTGGTTGGTAGAAAATACAGAGCGAGTATCTTTGGAAGGCACCGTGTCTGTGCTTTCAGGAGAATGCAGATGCGTGGGCAGAACAAACGCTCCCCCAGTAGCGGGCCACTGAACTGTAGGCCGTTGTACAACCCCCACACCACTCTGTAGCTGACTGCATCAGCAAGTGTCTCCACTGGCTCCAATAAACAGCACTAAATAAGAAACCCTCTATTTAGCAGTCCGTTTTAATTCCTCCTGTCCCTTGGCACATCATTCAGGAGGCTGGGATGTTGGAGCCTGCTCCCAGGTCTCAGCAACTGATCCTCCAGAGAGGAACAGGGAAATCCAGGCGCCACAGTCTAGAGCAGTGAGCAGCCAGGCTGTGGCACTGCCACAAATGGCTTTTCCCTTCTTTTTGCCTTTCCTTTCCAACTTAAGGTTGGAAGCAAAGCTGAGTTTGTGGTTTCTCCCCAGCATCAGCAGCTCTGTTTAGCAGAACATGTGTTTCCCTGACAGCACGGGGCCTGTAAAGCCCTGAGGCAGCTGGGGCAGAGCAGCAGCTATAACCATCCCAGCACTGTTTGGAGACAAGCTCCGTGCAAAATAAATCCACCACTGGCAAAACGCCCCTCTGCAGCCTCTGATGAAGAAGATGCCCCCTAACTTGAGGGGCGTGCAGGAGATGGGAACGTTGCTTCTGCCCATGGTATCTGCTTTGAACAGCACCCTCACCCCCACGGCGCCAGGCAGAGCTGCCAGGCGTGGGCTGAAAACAGAGGAGAAGGGCAAAGTGGAAATCCAGACAAAGGGCTCAGTGTTGGGATCTGGGTTATCCCCGTGAAACCCTAAGGACATAGCTGGCAGCATCGCACTTCAAATACGCCTTCGGGGGAGTGCCACTGCTAATTGCTGGCATATCCCTCTGTCCAGCCCACCATCTGGCTTTGCAGAACAGCAGCTGTAAACACCTGGAAAATCCAGGCAGGGCCTTGTTCTGTAGGGACCAGAGGAAATGTGGTTACTTGTTTTGTGCTAGTCTTTCTGTTCTTTGCCTTGCCTAGGCTTTTCGCACTCTGCTTCTCCCTCTGAAGGCCCTGATGCTAATTTAGAAATAGACGATTGCCGTTTTACAATGGAATGTGTTAAAAACAGTCATTCACTCCAAACACTCATCTGGGACATAAACAAATCACCAGGGCTCTTGTCAGTGTCAGAGCTCAGAAGGGAACTCCAGACCCCTGGTTTTTTAGGATACTTTCTTCTGTTCTTTCCCTGGAGGGAGAAAGTATGTTTTCTGATGAAAGTAAAATTCTAATGCAGAGCAAGCCTAGTGTAGCTTTCACACTTGATAGCACAGTGGGATAAGCTTCTGGTGGAGCAAAATACTGCCTTCAACCTAGTAACACACGTTAAAACTCCCCTATATTCACAGAGTACGCTCTTGGAAAAGGAGTCCAGTCACTCCAGCTCTGCTCCGTAGAGGTGAGAACTTTTGCTGCCTTGTTTGAGATGAAAAGGCAAAAAAATTCTCAAAGCCCTCTAGGCTGGAGAGAAGACCTGGCATGAAGAAATACAGAGGGATGGATTTTGTCCAGGGGACAACAGGAAATATGAGGAAAAGCAAATTTTGGGGCTCATCATTAATGAAGTTCCTTTCCTATGCTGTTTGGAGGAAGCCTGGCCACCATTAGGGTGTCATACCTTTGGGAGACAGGAACATGGAAAACCTCTTCAAGTTGTCGGGCTGGTTCCACTCATAGTTGTTCATCATGTAGCGGTGGTCACCTGGAGAAGCAGAGCAGGGTGTGAGCTGGCGGAGGCAGTTTAGCATCCTTGAGAGGTATGGGAGGAGGGTGAGGGGGATAACAGATTGGAACTGCTTCCTCGAGTGCTGCAGGAGAGATGGTTCTGCTCTTTGAAAACGAGCTCCTCTATGTCTTTTAATTCCTCTGAAGGACACTCCACCTCTGGGAGGGAAAGCAGTGCTGTAGCTGACCAGAGGTTCAGCCTGGGATAAAAGAGAAAGCTCCCTCTGAGGCGTAGAACAGCTGAAGCATTTGGCCATTTAGTAGATACACTATGTCCTGAAAATCCACAGGGAGACTTGAGGGTGGAGGAATTGTCCTACCAAAACACTGCTGTGTGGCTAAAAATGTATCCCACTTCAAAAGCAGTGGTTTTGGTTTGCCTTCTTTCGTGTGTTTAACCTGTGCACAGTGCTGGCGTTCAACCAGCAGATCTTGAACTGCAAGTATTACAAAGCTTGAGAAAGTCAGCGCTGGGAGGGTTCAGTGGCTGGTTTCTACAGTTTTTGAAGAAAGATGCTAAACCTGAGTTGCAAACAGCTCTAGCTTCCTAAGTTCCTGGAGAAGGGTGTTTGGTTATGTTTCATGCAAAATGGGTCAAACCTACCCTTTTGCCAGGTATTATACAGCCTGGTTTTGGTTTTCCAATGCCGATCCACAAGAAATGATGCTCTATCCGTACAGTTGCTCATAAAAACACTTTCTCTTAATGCCTTAAGTGTTATATAAACCTGCAAGGGGGTAAACTTGGTTCCCATGTGTAAATAGTTCCATTCTTTTATTCTTAAGTTTCTGAACAAACTTTCATGGTATTTCTCCAATTCGTTTCTGTGTTATTTAAATGCTCTGGATGCTCTCTGATTATTTGTCTCCTTGCCACGCTACTAAGTACGTACCTGTTATGACAGTTAAAAAAACCTGGATTCCCTTTGGAGTCTGCTATTAAGCAGGTTTCATTCCATTAACATACTATTTCTTCCTGGGAAGATTTTAACACTAGAAGATCAAGCTGGTTGCAAATGAATTTGTTGCAATGACTCAGGGGGAGTCTGAGTTAATTAAATCCATTAAGTAATTGTGAGGCTATTTCCTCGCAGTCACTAGGTGCAGAGTGCTGTCCTCTTTCAAGTGTAACTGTGGTTTGAAAAATGGAGAGCTCTGAAGTCTCTGAGACTCACCTTAAATAAAATTTTCCAACTGAGTGGATAGCACTGTTGTTCTCATTAGGCAGACTCCAAGCTGTGGCCATTGGTGGTGTATTAATATGGGTATAATGTCTACAGAGTACTGTGAATTTGAATGAAATAACAGTGATCTTGCAGATTTGCAGCAGAGTTCCTCAGCTGCTCGTCTTGTATGAACCGGACTTTCCGCGTCGTTGAGTCACACAGCAGAGTGCTTTCGCCCTCATGTTATCTACCCAGCTTCTTGACCGTTATTGTTCTGGTATCTAGGGTTCCACAATTATTAATAGATTATATCCTTATAGCAGCCTGATGAGACAGCTAATTCCGATCTCCATTATTCTTGGTGCAAAAGGTCATTTCATGGGATTCAGTAACTTGCCCAATGTTACAAAGGCTGTTTGAGGGAGAGGTGGGTTGTGGAGTCCCATTCTAGTACCCTGCTCTCCTAATCTTATATGTGAGCTTGATGCAAGACAAGTCCTTTCTGCAGAACTAAATGGGAGACATAGAAAGTAAGTGGGTTCTAAACCTGAGATTCCTCGCAGGGCTGTGGTATTGACCATGACATCTTTATTCACATAAGAAAAAGCACCTATCCTTAAACGTCACTGAAGTGTGAGAACTGTTTGGCACTGCATGTCCCTTGAATAGCCCCGCTCAGGGCAGGCAGGAAACAAAGCTGTCCCTAGTGGAACATGCAGAGACCAGCCAGAGTTACGCCAGTTCAAGTCGTAGCTTAACCTGAACAGCAAGATGGAGACCTTCTTACTTGGACAAGTTGTTATTAGATTTTCAGTGACAGGTGCCTGCAGGGTGTTTCATGATCCAGCTAGACAAGCAGCGGCTGAAATGGGAGTTGTAAAATGGTGTGTCATAGCAGCACAGCACGTGCTAACTGAGCTGTACAAATAGGCTAAGGACTGAGTTTCAAAACTGCCATGCTGGGCTGGCTACAGTCACCTTCCTGCCACCGCCTTCTCAGGTTACCCCGTGAGCCACTGAGCTGCCTTAGTACATCTGAGCGGTCTTCCACGTTGAAATATGGTCTTGCTAAACTTGCACAGGCTTGTTGGAGCCTGGTGCAAGGCAGAGTGACCCTGCTGCTCTCCTGCAGGAAGGAAGGGTCACCGTTCTTGAGCAAAGAGAAGAGTTGCTCTGAAGTTCCGTGTGGGAGGTGGCTGACCCGATTAAATACAGTGAAGCCAGAACACGAAACAGCACTCAGAGAAGCGGGGCTAATTTGGTCCCCTGGGTCCCCTACACATGAACTACTTTAAGTCCCTGGCTGTTCGGCTGGCTCTAGCCCCACATAGGTCTGGTAGGAGAGCTCTGATATTCCAGAATGAGTTCCAGCTGCAGGTAGTGTTTGTCCCGCTTTCCCTAGGTCCGTGCTTGCTTTCTCCTCTGTGAGAGGACATTCATCACACTTCACCCCCTCTGACCCTGTGCTAGGCTTTGCCTAGGGAGGGAAAG
>NW_010412881.1:41936-42413 GCF_000710305.1 Buceros rhinoceros silvestris | reverse complement strand
CTGACCCTGTGCTAGGCTTTGCCTAGGGAGCGAAAGAGCATATCTCAGATACTCTACCGTTCTCCATGTGATTTCTCTCTATGAAGTTGCGGCCAAGGTCTGCCTTGCAGATTTTCTCCACATGCCTCATGCAGACGTTTAGAAGGTCATCTCTGAGAAGTCCCATAGATGGGCTCATGCTCTCCCCTTCAAGCAGCACACTGTATGTTGGAAGAGATGGAGGGGGGACATAATTCCTCATCAAAGCCCCAAACTCCTGCCAAGAAGAAGGGAGGAGAAGTTATTAAGGAACATAGGAGATGGAGGCTAGATCCTAGGGAACTGGTTAATGTTAGGCTCCAAGTAGTATGAAGTGCAAAAGAGAACAGTGGAGATGGATGGGGCAGACAAGTGACCTGCCCGTGAACTGCAGCCATCTACAAAAAAAAAAAAACCAGTTGTTGGAATGCCTAAGCTCATTGCTCACCTACCAGAGAA
>NW_010412881.1:39648-41861 GCF_000710305.1 Buceros rhinoceros silvestris | reverse complement strand
ACGGCAGCCACCTAAAAAAAAAAAAAAACCAGTTGTTGGCATGCCTAAGCTCATTGCTCACCTACCAGAGCAGAGAGAGCTTCGTATGTCAGGGTTGGTTCCTGCCATACATGTGTATTGAGCTCGAGAGAATTAATGCATCTTACACCAACTCACACCTGTCCTCGTGAGAAAAAAGGGAAGGAAAATGAGATCTCAGTTACCTGTAGGAAGAGCACGGAGTCACTGATCTGGTGGATCTGCTCCCTGTTCTCCTTGTCCTCCCGCAGCAGCTTTGCCCTCTCTTCCAGCTCATCCACAATTTCTTTCACATTCTCTGATGCAATCTTTTCCCTCTGGTCCAGGGCAGCCTTCACTTCATCCCGCTGCCTCTCCAGGTCACGGATCAGCTCTTTGAAATGCTGGTCCACTGTGGCTTTCTCGTTGGTGGTGTAGTTCTGTACAGGGAAGGGGCAGAGGGAGGAGGCAGCGGGAAAGTTGCAGGAGAAATAAAATATTAAATTTTCCAGGTATTCCTTTGCTAATAGAGGGATACAGAGGGGATACATCCAAGCATGCACAGCATTTAGACTGTGAAGGCTCTAGGTATGTAAGTCTTAGTACCAGAAAGGTTGTGTCACGAGATGTAATACTTGTTCTTGCAATAATTGTATGTATGTAATCTAAAGGGCATGCTGTCTTCCTGATAAGAGCATAACTCTTATTTCAGTTCATGAACTGCACTCTTAGGTGATCTTTAAAAACACTGTTTAACCTTCTAAATCATGGTACTGGGTCCTGAAGAGTTTGGGGACCAAATTCCTACCATTTGCAAGAATGAAAGGTGCTGAAACACTTTTTACAAACCTGACTTCTTCATCCTTCTGAAATATTCGTCAGAAGGACTGTGGATGTAACTATATTCAAAGTTAAGATTTCCAGGTCAGATTTCCAATAACAATCATAGCAATAATGGTAATAATAGTAATAATCATAATAAAGCAGATGAAAAGCCGAACTGGGTAGGCAATGTGCGTGTACCACATAAAAGGGAGAATAATGGCTTTGCCTATTAATATTATGCAAATTTTCCAGGGTGTCTTTAAAAAACTGTTTCAGTGCTCTATTCAGTTAGAGTATAGATGAAAAAAATAACACAATTACTATATTCTAACACATGGCGTGGTGAAAGAATTATAAAGGAGCCCTATATCAGTATGGAAATAAGCTGTTTCACTACAAAAAGATGTTTGTTGCTGTAGGTGCATCTGTTCCTGCTACCTTGTCTCTAGGCAATCCAGAACCCTTCTGGAGTTTATTTTTGTGTGTGGTCTAGCAGGAAAAAAAGCAGCACACCTTTGTTGCCAAACTGTTTCCAAATCAGCCTGCCTAGTGGTGACTGAAGAACTGTAAGGGACCCAAAGCAGGGAGGTGCCTTGGTTTGAATTGTGACAAGGCTGTCCTGCCTCTTCTTGATCTCCTGCAGGGTATGTTGCAAGATGACTTCAGTAGGAGTTGTTGTTTCCAAGATTTGGCATAAGTGAGTTTTGGAGAGCGATGAGATAGAGACTGGGTAAAGGATGGAGTAAGAGCTGGCTATGTCAGAGAAAATGAGGAAAGGAGGAGAGGGATGTGAAAGAGCGGGACAAAAAGGATAAGTGACAGGTACAGGAGAAACAGAGAAGTGGACTTAAAAGACAATTCCATACGCACCTTGATACGGTCCCTCTCCTTCTGCCACTTATCGATTTCATCTTCTACCTCAATGATCTTCAGCTGCAGTTGCTCTTTCTGCAGTGAAAGCTCAGCCTATGAGAAGAGTAGAGTCTCATGAAGCGGGGCTGAGAGTGGCCTGCTTCAAAGAGGCGCTGTGCTTCCACTTACGCGTTTGGCCCTGAACAACAACAGCCGGGAGGTACAGGTTCCTGGCACTGCTTGAAATGGAGATCATGTGCTGACACTGGACAAGATCCCAGCACTTCTGGCTGGGTCAAGGGATTCAGCTCCCTCAGCAAAGAGAACAGCAGAAGTACCCACCTATTAGGCTACCGTCGTGATGCCGCTTTTAATTACATTAGAGTCACTAGCTGGAGGGGGAAGAGGCCTATTTCAAAATTCAGCTGTGTATGCAGCGAGGGGCCCATCCCAGGGTGTGCCTCTGCAGCAATAACAGTTTTCATGTCATTACGGAATGATGTTTGACGAGTGTTGCAACAAGAGGACGATGCCTCCAG
>NW_010412881.1:22424-39564 GCF_000710305.1 Buceros rhinoceros silvestris | reverse complement strand
GCAGGAATTCTGTTTAGACAGGATTGTGGATTAATTTGCTCTGAATTGAGAGCTTTCATGTTATGATGAAGCTGGGGACTGCTTGGAAAAAACAAAAAGCACAAAAGGAGGAGGGAGGAGGTGTAGCCAATCATGCTTGGCTTAGATCAGCAAATTCACTGGGATTCATCTGCATTTCGTTTTGCACTGTCTTCCTGGAGAAGCTCAGCCCAGACAATTGCACGTAAGGCAGTTCACAGACCCGGAGCCCACGGAGGGCTGGGCAGCCGTGCGCCGGTGTAGCAAGCCGGTTGGTGTGCACGCTGTGTCCCTGCACCAGACCAGACCTGGCTGTTTAATAACGCCTTGTGCCGTTAACTCTGGGCAACCCCTCCTTCGGTCATTGGTATTCACCACACCCCTGCCCAACAGATCATGACAAAGCCGTTGTTTACACATTTCAAGATCTTTCTGTGTTTCACGCGTGTACGGGTTGGTCATAGCACAACTATAACTACAGGCACTCTGGCTTTGGGACACTTACCCCAGAGCTGTTTAGGAACTACACAGTTGGCAGAAATTACCCGTATTCCACAACTGAGCTATGTCACATTAGAAGAGTTCTGAAAACCTACCATTCATGTGGGACCCTTTGGTGAATGATTGTATTACCCAAAAGTGCTTACGTTTCGGCTGACAGTTAGAGGCAGAGGAGATGAGGGATCGATAAATCCACTCATCCTCACATTGTGCTTGTTTGTTGAGATTAGGAGAGCACTGTCCTTCTAAATATTATCCATACACCCTGACAGCCTTCAATACTCAACTGAATGCCACCATGAGCCAAAGCTCGTATTCTACAGGGGTTCAGTGCGGACAGGGAAGGGTTTTGCGGTACAGGATCATCGGGGAACCATATGGGTATCCAGGTGAGAAAACTTGCTCTGTTACCAATGAAGAGAGGTAAGGCATGAGCTTGATCCTGTAGTTTTCACATTTTCAAGACAGTGACTTGAAGGAATGCATGTTTTTTTCCATTCTCGTGCACTCTGAGATGTCCTCTGCAGCAAGACACAAAGGTGTACAAACGTCTTTGCACAGCAGGGGACTTCAATGAGATAAAAGCATTTTAGATCCAGATATCCTTTGCACTGCAGTAACTAATGTAGAAATTACACTGTAATGCATGTTGTTCCCTTGAGCCACAGAGTTACATCCAGGTGCATTAATTGTTAGCAAAGTAAAAAGCACATCTCATTTGCAAAGGGAAGTCTTGTTTCCCTCCTCATCCCTAGTATCAGCATGCTCATATGATAAGAATGTCAGTGAAATCATACCAAGAAGAACTGGAGGGATTTTTCTGAGAAGAGCAGACCTTTCACAGCCACATAGACACTCCCACACACAAATACGAAAATAAAGGACATGAAAATAAAAGTAACAGGAAAAAAAATTCAGGTGATGGCTGGAGGATGGTAGTAACAATATTATACTTTTATCATACTTTTTAATTAAGATGGGTCTCAAAGGAATTTTGCAAACTATTACTTGCTCTAAAGTGATAGCTAACTTTTAACAACTTGTGGCAGTTATAATATCCCTTCACCCAGAGAGCTAGTTTGGGTGCCTCTGGGATGGAATGTAACAACCATTTAAGAGCAGACCCACACTACAATTTGGAGTGAGAATTATGATTTGCAAACGTAAATTACAGAGATAGTTCTAATAGCCAGAATGCAAATAGCACCGTCATGCAAGTTTAGCATGGGTTAAACCACCCCACTGAGGGCAAAAGGAAACACTAGCACAGACACCAACCTCCAAGGGCAAGGGAGGTGAAGGGAGCTGTTTCATTGCTTGATGGTATAAATATTGAAACTAGTCTTACCATGCAAAAGCTGTTAAAAAGAGGTTGGGGGAGACTATGGAACAGTACGAGAACCGGTGACGTGCACGATGAGGCACATTCAGCAACCCAATGGGGGGTTCAGCAACAGTGATTTCATGATGTTTTTAAGGTTTGGTCTGGGACTGGCTGGAAGATTGCTTTTGCTGACTACCCCGTGCTACATTTACAGAAGGGCAGTTACAGATACTAGGGACAGTCAACTTCTCAGCTTCATTCCATGTGGAGAAACTTCTCTCCTAAATTTCTCTATATTTCTCAGGTTTTCTGGGTCAGTAATCCTTGATCCCCTTATGTGATGGACCCAGAACAAATGCATTGGGTGAAACTTGGGGTTCAGAAGTTCCTAGAGAAAGATAAGAGAGTAGCTCCACCTCTTGTGGGGGGAGTCCCTACAGTGCAGAAATAACAACAACAAATAGTAATGAAAGAGGAAATACAGGTTTAGACCATTTGGTTTGACTACAGCAAGTTGAGAAATGCTGGCATTGAGAGTCTTTGAGCTAAGAGAGGATCCCCTATTAAAGTCTTAAGTTAATTAGAACAGTCAGGAGGCCTAAGTGAAAGTTCAGAGTGTACACCTAAACATCCACAACTGAACCCAGCCCTTGTGCTGTAAAGGAACTGGAGATGTGAAATGATGAGTCTTGCATCATGACGCAACTCATTTTTGCAAGGTAGCAGTACAAGCATCATCATGTCTTAATTCTCTGGGAACCCAGTCCCTGAATCAGGGAACACCCCTGTGTCACCAGCCTGGGAGAGTTATGCTAATTACCTGACAGCAGCAACCACAAGCAATAATGAAGCTAGAGAAGAATTGTTTAAACAAGTTGTCCCAGGACAGGGCCTATATTGGAGATGACATGGCTGAGAAATCAGCAAATAGTTTGAGACGTTGTTTTTGCTGGGTTTGCTGTTACAGTCTTCTGTCTAAGCTTTTGTTGAGCAGAGGTGGGTGACAGTGGGCTTACAATCTCTGGACACTCTGCTGGAATCCTCCAGAAGTGCCCCTGGTCCCTGCACAAGCTGAGGCCAGCAAAGGCTCTCTGCTTTGCACACACTGAAGAGAAATCCTTGCTTGCAAACCGGGGAGTTTTCCCTGGGTTTTGCCCTTACTGTAGAGGCACTAATGCAGAACGCAGGCAAACGGGCAAATCTGCTCTAAATCACAGTTTGTGGCAGGTCAGCTTCCCAGCCTTCCAGCCAGGAAGGATGGCCTGCAGGTACAGCTACTGCACCATCTCTGTGGAAAGAGCTTCCACTTCAAGCTGCGTCCGCAAAGCACCCACAACTCGTGTAGATAAGGTCTCACAGCCACATCATGCTCTAACCTTTCAAGAGTGAGAAAGACCAAAAATACTCTTGCGTGCTCTCCATTCGGACAGCGAAAGCGATACAGAGAGCCCCCAGATGGAAACCCCTCTGGATCCATCGCTGTGGACGGTTGACTTCAAAGCCTAGTGCAGACTCTGTGAAGTCTCCCCTTTTAAAAGTTGCTTTGTTGAAACAAGGAACACCCAGCCCCCATTTCTGCACAGCAGTTTGCTGCTGCCTCTTTAAACCTGCTGTACAATGTGAACTTTTCTTTAAAGAATTAAAGGAAAAAAAAATCAAAGTGCTTTTGCCAGAACTGACCTGACACGCTGAGTACCAAGGCTGGCGCTGGGGAGTAACGCCAGCTTATTTACAGCTCTGTGACCGGCAGGCATGTGTGAGAGGTTGTCTCATTTGGGGAATAGGTCTGTAGAACAGGCTTTGAATGAAGGATCCCCTTTCAAGATTAAGGGTGCCGTCTGAAAGGGGGAGTCTAGTTCTGCTGATAAATCAAGCTGCCCGGAGGGTTGTGTTTGAGTGTACAAGCTGCTCTTGACAATTCTCACTTTTCAGCTAGGTGTGGGTATTACCCAGCCTCACAGACTTTTTCTTGGTTTACTCTTGTACTGATCCTAGTGCGGGTGATACTTCTGCTTTAAATCTGTAGCAGGAAGCTAATGCAGAGTGGATCTGGGGAAGGCATTAAAGGTTTACTGGGTAAAAGACAAAAACACCACTGAGTGGAAACCCAGAAAAAATGTCTCTATCTTCCCTGCCACGCTGTCTCTATCTGACACTCTGTGCCTTTCACTCTTGTCTGCTCAGCAGCACACCAGGAAAAGGGGGACGGGTGACTCTCACCCTGGTCTCCTGAAAATTGGAAGATGCTGCTATGTTCTCCCTCTGTCTCACAGACAGAGGCATATCGGGCTTTCCTCTGCTTGCCTAAATGCTCTGACCAGTAGGTGTCTGTATGGTGGCTTGGTTGCATTTCTCCTAAGCTATACTATCTCTGTGCTGTGGAGCAAGCAGTCACCTGATTCTACAGAAGGATCTTAAGCTATCCCTTGCTTTCCCAGCGCTGAAGTACAGCACCTCTTTACCCTACAGGCCTATAGCAAAGATAAACTCATGAAAGAGACTGGGACCTGCATTAATTCTGCAATATGAAAGGAATAGGTGTACCGAAAACAAGCAAATCACATCTTATTATGTGACAGTTCTGTGCCTCCAAATTGCTGAGCACCCACATCGCCAGTCGGGCTTAAGTGCTTCATAGCATAGAAGCACACCCACAACCCACCCCCCCCACCCCCACCTCCAGCTCTGCTGAAAGGGTCGGTCTGGCTACAGCTGTACTCTGGTCACCGGACCAGTGGCAGAGTTAGCAAATTTAGAGGTAGTAAAGCTACCCTGGAGCTGCTTGGATGCCAAGCTGTGAAAACTGGGCAGGGATGGGGATGATCTAATGTGGGGTTTTGCTTATTCTTTCCACAAAGGCTAGAGCACCAGCCACACTTTGCCACTCTTCCAATTTGTGGTCACATTCCAGCTCGGATTATTTGCGAGACTTGAAAAGCATAGGTGGTGCACACAAGGGACTGGGAAACGTTCACTCCTCTTTGTGGTTCTTGCTGAAGCTCTATCTATGGACAATACATCAGGGCTATGAATAAACATTGGTAAGCAACAGCTAACCTGTTAATAGTTTTTGTCTGAGTGACTAGTCACTCAAGTTACAACATGATCAAAACTCGTTCTCAGGAAAAACTTGCACATGCGTGTGATTCATATTGATAAAGCCTTAAATCATTTAGGCTTAGCAGCAGCAGAAACAGCACAAGCTAGCAAGAGCGGCACAAGTACTCTGGGAAAGAAATCAAACATCATTTAAATCTCAAGTTTCCTCTGCCCAGCTATGGTTTCCTGTCTTTAAAAGCAACGTGTTCCAGGTCCGTACAACCCCAGGAAGAACACCCTGACCAGCTTTGGCTCCTCAGGGAGCAACTGTTAACCTCTTTGCAATAGAAATGGCGAAGAGGATTTGGACAACCCAGCAGACTCTACACACAGGTTTGAGAGCTGGGCATGTGCTATTTTCAGAGCTGACATCAAAAACACGAGAACAAGCAACTATGAATCAAACAGCAGGCTAGAAAGCCCTGCAGGAATTTCTTTAAGCAAGACTGGCTGAGGCATGGAAGAAAACTTGTCTGGTTTCGGCAAAGCTGCAAGTTGGGGATGACATTGCAAGAATAGACAAAAGATTTGCACAGGAAGACAAAGTTAAGCTCTAGATAACATGCTTTTTCAGCCTTATGAGATAAATCTTCCTAGCACCTTAGAGTTAGGGCTAAGAGTATGATGTGGAAGATCTTAGTGTCCTTCTTGTTTCTGCTGTGGACTGGCTGTGTGACTCCATGCAAATCATTTTATGTTATCATTTCTGTAAAGTTTCCTGTCCTGTCTGCTTAGATTAGAAAGTCTCGAGGCCAGGGCATGCTCTTACTATGGACATGAACAGCACAGAAAATGATGAGACCCTGATCTTTGCTACAGCTAGTGGAATAATCATACATCCACCCAGAAAGCAAACAGTATGAGACTTTAAGCAAACAAAGGTGTAAGACTTTTCATTAGAAAGAGCACTGTTCCACCTACCAGCCTCGTCTCCTTAGATGTCCATCCCCTAAACCTATTGTAGCAGCACTTCAGGGGAAATTATAAGGTTTCGTGTTTGCACCAGGGTTTTTTCTTCATCTAAGCTTCAAAAGATTCCTCCTATAGGTGTGGCTCTACACTATTATATCCGTAGCAGAAAAGAAAAACAAACCCCCACAATCTCACTCTAAGTAGCTGAGATGGCAGTTTTCAATAGTGACCTGGCAGCCACTGTGACGAGCAGCCACTGATCTGACTGGATTCTGGAGGTCCTGAGCTCCAGCAGCGCCCCGCCTGTGGGTACCCAGCGGCTGTGGGGAGCACTACCAAACACTGCCAAAACTTGAGACAGATTTCTGTAACCTAGCATGTAGGGCTTTGACATAGCTTCTGCTAGAAGTCAGGGGTGGAAACCAGGTCCTCCACCCCTGCCCTGCAGTCTGCTGCATAACACCAGCACTACGCCGCTGTAACCAGCCATTAGGAGAAGAGCAGTCCCATTGCAGCAGAAGCCAGGCAATAGCAGTTCTCCACTAACCGCTTCCCCTCCACCACCCCTGCATCCAGAATTACATTGCAGACATGAATTTAGGAGAGACTTTAGGCTGGAGAGCAAAAGCTATGGTGTAATATTGAGGTCCAGTGGAATGTGCAGTAAAAAGAGCTTTACCTCTTTTCCCGCTTTCTCGATCTCTACGGTCACCGTGCTGTGGTTCTTGTGCTCCTGGAACATGCAGAGGTAGCAGATGCACATCTGGTCTGTCTGACAGAACAGCTCCATGGTCTTCCCATGCACAGGGCATTTTCTCGCTTCAAAGTCCCTGATGGGGTCCAGTAGCTGGTGGTCCCGGAAAGCTGCTCCCTCCAGGTGGGGCTTGAGGTGCAGCTCACAGAAGGAAGCCTGGCACACCAAGCAGGACTTCACAGCCTTTTGCTTGTTATCGATGCAGGAGTCACACAGAACATCGTCGAGCTTCACCCTGGGCCGTGACCCAGCTGTTCTGTCAGGCTTGTTGAAGGTGGGTCTTCTCAGGTCCCCTGTCTCCACCAGAGGGAGAGAAGTTTTCTTCAGATCCCCCATCTGCCCCCCAGAGAACAATGACTTCCTTCCCTCCCCTTCACTAGGCAGGAAGCTCTTTTTGGAATCCAAGGAGAAGAGGGACTTCCTGAGATCGCCTTTCTCTGCAAAGGAGAGGGGTGGTCTCCTCATGTCTCCTATCTGTCCACTGGCATATTGCATCTTCTTTGAATCTGCCGAATCCATGCTGAAGTAGGTCGATCTCTTCTCATCGGACGACTCCACAAATTGAATGATGGGCCTCTTCCAGTCACTCCCAGAGAAAAGGGAGCTATTTATCTGCCCTGTCTCCAAAGAAGCACCTCCAGTGCCTTTCATAGCTTCCTTCTCACCTCCACCAGGGTTTGTGGTCTTCTTCACTTCTTCTTCTTTTTTGGGGGCAGATGGACTCTTCACGTCCTCTGGCTTGCCGGTGGTACCATTTGTCCTTGCTGCACTCGTTTCCATCGTCTAAACAGGGCGAATTGGCTTCACTGCTCAGTCTTTTCTCCAGTTCCTGTCTCTCAACCCTCTACGAAGCGGGTATGTCTGCCCGGTCTTTGTCTCAGCAAGGAAAGACGGTGGAATGCAGCAAAGCTTCTGCCCAAGTGACGCACCTGGAGCTCCTACGAGGAGGAGGAGAATGTCTGGATTATGCTAGGTAGGCGCGAGGAGAAAGAAACAGACCTTACCAGAGATCAGAAGCTACAGCTGTGCAGTTAATTATACAAGGCAGTCCACACCCAGGAACATTCTTGTCTAACCAGGTTTGGGAGGAAGGGCTGTTTATATACATAGAAATGGGATTTTTTTAAAAATCATTTTTATTAAGATGTAGCAACCAGTTCGACCGCTTGTTTCAAAAATAATTTTGCTCATTGTTGCCAGGAGCTGAGGTTACCTCTTTGCAGAGATGGGCAGGGTTGGAGAGACCATGAGATGCTGAAGATGAGTTTGTTAACTGGGTCATACACATGCACAAAAATAATTATGGTTGTAATTAAAATGAACGCCTAGAAGAAAGCATTCTTAAACTGAGTTCCCCGTGGGGTTTACTGTGTTCAGTAGGACGGGGAGGGGGAAACATGGATAATACTGGGTTTAAAGAGCCTATCATCTTTATTTTGATTTTGATGATGGGTTTGTGCGAGGTCCATCCATCTAGATGTGGAAATAGCCCAACCGTGTATCAGAAGAACACAGCTGAAGTGGAAATTGGCTAGTCCTGGTTTTCCACAGGCCATGCAATCTCCACTGCTGTCACCAGTAGCATAAACCCCACCCCCCAACACCCCCCATTGCCCATTTCATCGTGCATTCTCACTGAGATAAGGGTTCAGGTGCGTCTTATGTAGCTTTTCCCATAAATGTCCACTGAGCTGAGACACATACCTGTAACATACCTGAAAGAGGAAATATTTAACAGCTCAATGACCAAACTATTTGTTGTAAGAAAAAAGAACTGAGCAAGATTTTAGAAATAGACCTCTCTCCATTAGCTGTATTCCAGGGAAATGTTTAACTTGTGGGAATCATAGAAGAAAAAGCTTCTTTATAAACACTGGTGGATTTCATCCACTTCAAAAGAATGAGGTTGATCTTCCACACGTATCGTATCAATTTAACTTAGATAATGCTCTGAATCTCTGTGAGATTGCTCTGAGATTAATGGCCAGGGTTTAAATCAACCATGCCTAAGATTTGTGCTTCATTTAATTTTCACAGAATGCAACGGTGGTTGTTGCTGGAAAATGTGATTTTTAGCTTGTAATAATTTTTCATTAGAAATCTGTAACAAAACCATGGTTGGAAGTGTCCTGAGAGTTGGAGAAAAAAATCCAGGTCTGCATTTTGCAGCTCTTTTTCAAGTGTGGGGGAAATAGAGGTGCAGCCCAAAGCAGGGACAGCACACATTTTGGGTCTACCATGAGAATGAGATAGCCAGGAAGCGCCTGCCTTGCAGATATGGCTTCTAAGCACTTTGTCTGTGTAAAATGAGAGAAAAGGAAAGAGACTTTTTTTTCTGTTTAACCAAAATGCAGTTGGGACCCCTGGCTCAAATCCAGCTCCTCTTACTGCCTGTATGTTATTATGGCTCTCTATATATGAGAAATGATTCAGTATACAGTATTTTTTGTATAATAGCTGTTGGGAAAGACCGTGCCCTTTGCAATAATTTCTAATGGACAGGGGTTTTTATTAATAGGACCATAGTCTTTCCTGAGTCAGAAGTCATTCTCTGGCATAGGAAAAGGCAATGCTGTTTTTTAAAAACAAATTTCATAAAAGAGAGAGATTGGTTGACACGTATGTATTTCTTTTTGCCTGGCTTCCTGGGCTGAGCCTTCCTTCTTTGTAACATCAACTGTCCTATAGTTCCCCAAGTAATTAAAAATACTGGAGGGTGGAGGTGCCTATTCTCACGTATAGACAAAAGACTCAGCAGAGATTTTTCTGAGCTGGCATTAATACTTAAGACACAAAAACCTCTGTATGAAGAGGTCTAACCTGGAAGAAGGTGGACTTGGTTTCTCTTGTTTTCCTGACACTTTGTTAAGGTTTTGGAGTAGGTAAGGCAGTGAAAAGATTACGAACTGAATTTTTTCATCTTGATTTTACTTGGTTTTACAAAGCCAGAGTCAGTTTAATCCAGTTAATTTAGGCAGACTCGGGAGTAACTAGGTTTCATTCTTCTGTCCATGCAAAGGCACATACAAGACTGGCACCCTCCAGTAAAGCAGGTTAGGCTGTGCTTTGCTGAACCTGTGCTGATGCTAGCCATGGCTTTAGCTCCTCCGTTTGTTGCAGTGCTGGTGAAGTATGGCCACATTGGAGATGTAAGTCATTGTAATGTCTAGCGTCTAACATCGCTTCAGTCAGACTCAGGTGGGCTGTTGTCAACCCTCGTGACAGCCGGTGTGTTCCATGAAACTGCAGGCTCTGCTTCGGCTTTTGAATAGCTTGCTGCTCAATTTTGGAGAATCTTCAGCTTAAATGCTCAATGTCAGACAGAAGAAAGGAGTCTCGTGGATATGCACACATACAGACTAATGGAGCAAAGTGCAAATGGGATTTTTTGAAGAAGAATCTGTTTGCCAGTAGTCTGGGCTGACCCTCCCTCAAGCCTGCAGAAAGAAAGGATGTCATGCTCGTGGGCATAAGGAACATTCCCTGCTGAGCCAGTCACTTCTGCAGGATGACACTGTCAGCCACAGCTCACTCTGCAGCATCCCCCATGGCTGGCATTAGCATCTTGTGTCCATCCTGCTTGCAAATATCTGTGACAGCGTGGCAGGCCCAGTGTGACCAGCAAGAGCTGAACACATCACCTCTGCTGCCACGCATCCTGGGACAGCAGCTTTGCTCTGTCACCAAAGGCCAAGCCCACTCTTTTCCCCATCATCTTTCTGCACCTCATCATACCTCATCATGCCTTTTTTGTGCCAAAAAAATGTTTGCAGATGGGGCCCACCTCTCTCTTGTTATTTCTGGCCTCTCCTGGGAAACGTACTGTTCACACTTGTCTGAAACTGGAGGTGCTCAAGGTACTGTTGGTGCTCGTGACCACTGCTAGTGCTGGCTAATTCTGTCCCGGAATCACAGGGGGACTGCTGGAGTCAAAGGGTGGTTTGTTGGACAATTGGTGCTTCAGGTCCCGACCACATTTAGAACACTTGTGCATTTCAGGCAATTTAGAAGTCAAAATAAAGTACAGATTGGACGTCTCTTTTTGCAGGCTTTGACTTTGCACCTCCCGGAGGGAGGGTCCTGATTTCTATAGCATGAGTTCACACTTGTGTAAGCATCATCTGTGAGTTTTGCACCAGCCATCCCTACCTTTCCTGCAGAAGACTACTGTCTCCTATCTAGCGCACTGCGTCAAGCCGATCACACAATATGCCCATGTCTGTGCCTCTGACTCAGAGTACACACCCACGTTTGGCATCTGCAGTGCCTTTCATCTGAAAAACTCGGAGCGTTTTTCAAAGGTTCACAAATTAAACTTGACAACACCTTTGCAAAATAGGTCTGGGTTGCTAACCCCATGTAGCAATTAGGGAAACTGAGGTGTGTATTATGGGACTGACTGAAATTTTTCAGCAAAAATTAAACTTTTTTTTTAAATTGCTATGAAGACTTTCTGCTGGCTCATTCTCTTATTTTTTATGATTGTGAACCCTTTAAATCCTTGATTTTTTTAAACATTCCGTGATGCTTTTGTTCTTGTTTTGAACTTCATTTTTTATGTTGTATATGCACCAGTAAGTTTAGGCAGTTTATTGCTTATACTGAAGTGTTTCCACTGTGCGATGTGCTGCACAAAAATCTTCATGGGTAGGTACGTAAAGTAAGATTTCTCCAGGGTGGAAAAAGTGAAAAAATCGGGTCCGTTTCAAATTAAATAGAATAGAAACAGTTAAGCCAACACTGGGGCACTCCTTTAGAAAGGCTCCAGAGCAGAGTTTCAAATGCCAATGACTGATGAAGTCATGGAGAGTCATAGAGAATTAGATGGTGATTCACTGGCCCTGGTTCTCACAACAACTCCAACCAAACTAGGAGTGGGGAACCAGCCCGCTGATTGCCTACTCTGTGTTCCTCCCACTAATCCACACTCCCTTTCACATCCTATGTATGTTCAGTCCTTTCTCATTTCTTACACCTTATATAAAATAAATCCACAGACCCCAAACTGTTCTGCTGAAATGCATGCAGGCTATTCCAACTACAAGAAAGTACATGAAACCAATCCATCAAGCATGTGGATACCATTGAGCAATGACCGTGTATTAATCAGCTCCCAGTGTAACAGTGGAGCAGGCAGAACAAGTTCAAGCATCGTGTTGCTTTCACACGTGTTAAGATTCAGTCAGCAATGCAGCCAGATGGATCAGCAGGGCTATCCTGCTATGGACCACACGGGGAAAAAACAGCGATGCTGCAGGTGTGCTTAAAGCAGACCTACAGATACTCTCAGAGCTGTTATTTATACAAGACAGACTCAATGTATATGGCATAAACTTAAGCTGAGATAGTTGTGACAATTTAAGCTCACCACCTCCATGTGATAATCAGCTGCGTGTCTCAGAGTAGGTGATGAAGAGAAGGGAAACTGAACCAGCAGAATCAGATATCTGGGGATGCCTTCTCACGTTAGGGGGCATGCTGAATCGAGAGCTCAACGAAGATGGTCAGGATCCGGCTTCAGATATAAGGGCTTGGATTTTTAGGGAAGCGTGAGTATCTGTGTAGCTCCTCTGGGATACCACGGCAGGCCAGACCAAGCTTCCCAGGGCTTAAATCAGGCCCGCAGGCTATGAGCTGGACCTTGGGGAATTTTAATTGTTGGAACAAGTTACAGGCAGGGTATAAATGCCCATTGTGTAACAACGATACTCAGTGAGCCTGCAGAAGGAGGGTGATTCACTGACGGAGTGAGAGGCTGGGTGACAGGACAAGGGCATTAACTGGAGGGTATGTGCTGCCTGGGGGAGGACCCCTTTCTAATGGTTATGCTGCGTCTTCAACTTTGAAAAGGCTGAAGGGGAAAATAACTACTCAGCATTAAATTCATGTGGAGGACAGGAAAGGGAGTACCAGCTAAAGAGGGAAACTATTTGAATTAAAGGATAGAGCTAGTGTAAGATCAAGTAGGGAAAATCTGTTCATTAAAAAATACAGGCTAGAAATTAGAAGATGATTTCAGGACATCACAGGAGCAGGGTTCAGGGATGGCCTTTGAAACAGAGTCTTGGGCACCAGGATCCAAACTGGATTCAAGATGAGCTTGCTACAGTCATCAACACGTTGCATAACTGTATGGATGATACTGCATGCCTTCAGTGTGCTTACAAGGCTTGTTGCACCATGTTCATATTGTTTTTAATGATTAATTAAGCCTGTGTCTCAAGGCTGGTTGCCTGGAGAGGCCAGGAAGGATTTTTTTTTTCTCCGCTCTTTGATGATTAACTTGGTTTCTATGTCATCGGTTTTCAGTTTTTGTTTTCTTTTCCACCTCCTTCTCGTGCACTGGAGATCGGCACAACCTGAGATGCGGAAGTTGGGTGGAGCTGGTTGCACCTCTCAAGTGTCTGCTCAGCACTTAAACATAATCTCCAAACTAGAGATCAGGAAGGAGTATTCCTTAGTTGGATCGGCAAGGACTGCTGGAGCGTTTTTACTTTCTGTTGTAGTATGCCATGTTCCGTTTTGGCTTCTTGGGAGCAAGTGGTCACTGGCGGTTCTCAAGTCAGCCTCAGTAACTGTGCAGATGTGATTCCATGGATGGTTCCACATGTGAACTTGGGAGGTTGTGAGTCTGTTCTCTGTTTTGCTCTAACCTGTTTGAAATCTTCTGAAGTGCTTTGGGACCTTTAGGAACAAAGCATAATACAAGAGATAGTATTTATGTGAAATCGGCTCTTCTTATAATCTTAGAGTTTTGGGGCCTATAGAAGAAGTCATAAAACATTCCCTGCTTTACAGCTGAATTTACTGATATCTGGATAGCTGCAGCAGATTGTACTCCTTCCAGAGAAAGATCTGCTCCTGTGACACAGGTGCTAGCGTGGGTCTGTAGCCCCCAGGATCAATTTGTGTACTCCTCTGCGAGGACACTCTGTTTTCTCTGATGCTTGGCAGTTGTAACTTTTAGCAGCATTTGCTGTCGTCCTCAGCAGTGGGAATCACTTTGCTTGGTCTTGTTTGCACTTCAACAAAAACTGCCCTGTTTCAAACTCTTCAAAGCAAAGGAATGCCATCTCCATCTTATGCCGCAGGAAACTAAGGCCTGCTGAAGCAGCAAACCATTGATTTCCCAGCAAGCCAAAGGAAGAGACTGGTAATCTCCAAACAAAGACCTTGTTGTCCCTGCCCCATTGCTTAGAAAGTTGTTTCCTCTTTAGAGCTTGTTTTACTGATCCGTGAGATACAGTTCCAGTAGCTGAGGCACTGAGGATGTTCCTGGTACAGTGTGTCAGCAGATGGGAAAGGCTACTGGGGCGTATTTGGGACAGGGCTCCTGCAGCCCTCTCCTCCCTGAGCAGCAGGATAGTTTCTCTCCCTCTGAAGAGCTGTGCTGATTAAGCTTGTCATACATCCGTATCTGGGGTCCTAGACTGGGAGAGAGGTACTGTGGGATGGAGCCCAGGCTGGGAAAGCATTGAGGGTACCACTGGTAAGAGTTTTATTTGTGATGCAAGAGGCTTGACAAGCCTGTGCCATGTGCTGTTGGCAGGCTTTATGTCCAAAGGCTCTGTGCTAATGGAGCTGGAAGAAGCTCTGCATTTGGTGACAGGTGATAAAAGGTGGTCACAAGGAACTTGCTCCTCCTTAGTCTCTTTCTAAAGGTCATCTCCTTCTCTGCATCCCATGATTCCCAGTCACCCATCTTCACGCTTCGGTGCTCTCACACGTCAGCAGCTGTTCCCAGCTTCCCTCTCAGTGCAGAGTCTCTGCCTGCTTGAGTTTGAGGTCTCAGCTCCCAGTTGAGGTCTGGGAGTGAAAGCAAATGACTCTGAAGGGACAAGGTGTGACGTGAAGTGCTGAGCCGGACAAGACAGGAGCAGAGAAAGAGGAGGGACATGGATGGATAAAACAGAGCAGAACAAGGACGGGAAGGGAATGAAGAAAAAGGACAGAGCACTATTAATAGAGTCTCCCTAACACATGAACTACGCTGAAATCCTCTGTGTTTGGCAATATCAAGCCAAGCTTCCCTTCAGGCAGTGGTTGTTTCTAGCAAGGGTAGCACAGAGAGCTGTGCATGGAGAAGCTCTCCTTGCCCTGACCTGCCTTGGAGACAGAAGCTGTGGCTCTGTCCCTCCTGCAGAGTCCAGGCCCACGTAGCCGCTGAGCAGCCCAGCAGGATGGGAGGGAGAGCAGAACAGGGCAACCTCTGCCCCAAGGGAGTGCGGCAGGTGGGGCTGAGGAGAGGGTGGGTGCTTCCTCCCCTCACACGGTGCTTGTTCACAGCCCAGCTGCTGGTGAGGGGCAGGCTTGTGGGATCAGCTCTAGCCGAGGTTAGTGGGGCTTCCCTGATAAGAGCAAGTGCTGACTCTCCCAAATCTTTCTTCTTTTCCCACAAGAGCTTCGGGGTGTCGAGTCAGTTCTCTGCAGAAGGCTTGGTCTGCTGAGACAGGCCCCCCTGCAGGGAAGCTGCTCAGAGGGGTGGGGAGACCTCACCCACCCAGGGCAGCAGGGCTGGTCTGAGCAGTCCCACTGACGTGGAAGAACCCTGCCCATGGCTTCTGCTCTGCACAGAAGCCTCCATCAGAGATTTTGACTGCATGAGGGCTGCTTCTCCGTCATGCCAGGAGACAGCTCAGTGCTTGGGGAGCTGCAGCTTGACTTGCTGCCTTCCGGGGAGGCTTTAGGGGATGGTGGGTGAGCCCTGGTCTGTGTCATAGTTGGGTTCCTGGAAATCGGAGCATAGGACGGTGGAAACCTAGGGATGAGGCCACCACACACAGCAAATGACTGTAAGCTCAGCTCTTGCGTCTGGTTGTTCGGAAGAATTCTCATTCTGAAAAGCCCCTGGGAAGTTAAATGGGAAAACATGTTGAAACAAGGACGCCTATTCATCCTGTGACCGAGCAAGACAAATATTCAGTGTGTGTGAGTGTGTGCGTGCATGTCTCTTGATTTACTCCCCTCTTCCCTTCCTCTCTAAGTACAGAACAAAAAAAATAGGAGAGCAAAAGAAAAATGAGACAGAGGTGAAGGGGAAGAGACAAAGGAGAGGGAAAACACTGAGAAAAGAAGGGAGGAGGAGAAAAACAAGTCAGACCAATTGTGGGAGGGAAATATAAAACCTAGATAAGAGAGTGAACTCGGGGTCTGAGCCGCCCTTACTCGCTGCCATAAATACAGGATAACTTGACAGAAGGTGAGGCAGGACGAGGGTCAGGACCAGACCTCAAGGAGGGTTAGCATTCACCACTCTTACTCATCAGGAGCAGCCTGGTGCTGCGTGTCCTGCCTGGACTTGCTTGTCCTCGGTCAGCATTATCCCTCTGCAGTTGAATCCCACCCTCTGGTTTTAAGGTGGCGGCAACTGCCTGGGAAACAGCTGTGTCATGCCATCCCATTCTCCAGGTGAAAACAACAGGATCAGCAAGCTGCAGGGAAGGTCAGCAAGGTTGCTTTTCTCCAGGCACAGAGACCATATTTTGGTTGCTGGCATTCAGATGGAGATGGGAGCAGGGCCCAGGCAGTCCTCGACACAGCTGATCTTCCTCGGTCCCATATCTGCTCCTGGCAGGAGCCGTTCAGTGTTTGGGGCTTGGGAAGGGATCTGCAATTCAATGGGAGCATGTGGACACCGGCCCTGGGTTGCACAAATGGGAGTAAAATTTGGCATCCAAGGAGAGCAGTGTCTGATGGAAAATGTTTAATGTTTGCCTTGGAAAGGATCTGGGGACAGACTGATCACAGCAGCTCTTACGCCACTGGCACTGAGCTCACAGTCCTACAGCACCTGTTTATACCTTCTTCCAGTCTCCACTGTTAAATGACAGGAGCTCAGACTTCACCTCTCACCCTGCTATCCCAGCTCTCTGTCCTAGCTCCTGCCTCTCTCCAGATTCATTCTCGCTGCTCTGGACAGCCCCGAGGGTCACCTGCACCCAGAATTCACCTCACAGCCGCCCTGTAACCAGTCTCCATCTTCCTGCCAGCTGCACTAGGGCGTCTTTGCTTCACCCCGATGTGGCCTGGTCACAGAAAAAGCTGTTTCTCTCTCCACCCCCACCCAGGAAAACAAACCTCTGAAGGGTTCTCCAGCTCAAGAAACACGTGCAGCAGGACACAACTCAAAGCCAGGGGAGATAATGGGCTGCTTCTTGGCACCGGCATGGCCACCCACTGCATTCTTGCCCACAGATGCCTGCCTGTCTATCCCATCCTCTCACCTACCTCCCCAGGGCAGGGCTTTCTGCATGGCTAACATGTGGATCTCTCCTCCGGACTTGGTGGCAGCTCTGTCACTGTGGTAGCAGTTGTATGTGGTGAGTTAAGTGGCCGTAATAAGGTGCAGGGTAGCATACTGGACACTGGCAGCAGCAGCAGCAAGGGGCACAGCCTCAGGCCAGGTGTCTGCCACACTCCCTACGTGCCTGCCAGCACTCACTACAGCTGCCTGCTGGCCCCGCAGACCAGGATGGCCAGCACAGTTGGAGAACCCTTTTGCGGCTGGATGTGAGCTTTTGAAAATGCCCAGG
>NW_010412881.1:21112-22379 GCF_000710305.1 Buceros rhinoceros silvestris | reverse complement strand
GCGTTTTCCATCCCTGCCTCCCCACTTGGCTCTCTCCTGCCTTCTCCAGCAGCGAGCTGCTGGCAAAGAGGCAGGATTTGGCCCCCTCGTTGGTGGTATAGTTGTGAAAGAGGGCAAAACACTGGGGGAGGCTCCCAGGCAGCACTGAGCCATGTGCTGGCACTGCAGCTCTGCGGGCTGCAGGAATACCAGGGAGTGGAGAAGGGATGTTGCTTCTTGTGCATGGGTAGGGAACACCTGGAGCTTGGGCAACTCAGGGAGCTGTCTCTACTCCTCTGGCTGGCTCTGTGCATGCAGTAGCTGCTGGCCTTTATTACATTAATTGCATTTAAGTTCGAGGCTTCATCAAGTCTAAACGCAGCCTAACAGTGTCATGGGGCTGGCTGGCACCCAGGGAGGAAAGCCAAGGGGGTGGAGGAAGACTGGTGAGAAAGCTCAGGCCTGGGGGAGCTGCAGCTCCCTTCTGGCACAGGGAAGGGTGTTCTTGCCCTTGCCTCACACTCCCTGACTGTCTCCCTGTGCCCTGTCAGCAGTGATCCTGCCCTCTGGGCTGGCCGGGACAGCCTTTTCAGGTGAGTTCCCCATGCCAGGGGGATGTATTGCCACCCAGGGCCACCTCTGCCACTACAGGAGAGAGAGGAGACAGCAGGGAGCCGCCCACAACTACTTGCTTGTACCTCTCCTGGAGATCCTGATCCTGTGGCAGCAGGAAGGGGAGAAGGGCAGTGTGTGCACATAGACACGAAGGACACCTTCGCTCTTGCTGAGCAGAGCACACACTGGTTACCACCCAGTCAAAGAGAACCTGATTTGTAAAAGGGTGTTTTGATGGAAGAAGGTCTGTTAGACATTGCTGGAAGGTTCCCGTGTCTCTCACCTGGCAAGCTTTGGTGCTCAGCTTTCCCTGGGCTCAGTGTCCACATCTTGCCCACGCAGCAAGGGAAAATGACGCAGTGAGTGCAGAGGTCCCTCCCATCACACTTTCAGTGACTTTTTGACAGAGCAGGTCTCTCTGAGCATCCCAGTGGTGGGGTAGAGGACCCCCCGGGCTAGCTGGTGCAGCCCTCCTGGCCACCCAAATCCCCCCTCCCCTGTGCCACATCTGCAAGCCCCTCCAGCGTCCCCTGTCCCATCCCAGATGGGGTGAGCATCTTTAGGGCAGCCTGCCTGCCCCGTTCCTATAGCAGGCAGGGTGCTGTGGGCGAGGGCACCCTGGCAGGGCTTGCCCGCCACTCGATGTACTCCGTGGCACAACACAGCGGGGCAC
>NW_010412881.1:15426-21050 GCF_000710305.1 Buceros rhinoceros silvestris | reverse complement strand
CGAGGGCCCCGTGGGAGGCCTCGCCAGCCACTAGATGTCCTCCGTGGCCCACACACGAGTGGCAGGAGCCCCGTGGAGAAGCAGGCCTCCAAAAAACCGTGGGCATACTAGAAAATCCCTCCAGGACAGGGTGGGTCAGTGTCCCCCTGCCTGCCTGTCCCAGCAGAGCTCCATTCGTGGCTGGGGCCAGAGTGAGTGCCTGGGGCCGAGCAGGGATAGGGGGCATTATCTCAAGCCTGTCTTTGGTGGTAAGGGGGGATGCCCACACCTGCCCAAGGCCACACCGGGGAGGGATGTGTCTGTCCCTGGAGGTATTGGTGGGGAGGAGGAGGAAGGGCATTCCCCGTTGCTGTACTGAGGTCAGGGGCAGAGGACAGGACTGCTGCTTTACCAGGTATGATCTTTCTGTCTTTCCTGCTAGAAAGGTAAATGCACTGCCACTGAAACACAGTTGGCCCTGAGGAGCCAGAGAGCTGCTAAGCCAGGCCCTGAAGTGCGGGAGGAGCAAAGGTAATCTGCCTGCGTTGGAGCCAGCCTCTCCCTGTGCTGCTCCCCTGCTCCGTGCCTGTCCTGCAAGGGCCCTAGCAGGGTGAATCCCTCATTGTTTTCAGCGGGTACCCAGGGCTCCTTAAAGTTCCTCCTTCTCTCCTCTTCTGTACTGGAATGCCCCAGATGCTGGGAAGGGGTAGTTTGGTGTACAGCTGGGAAAACACCCCAGATTCCTTCCTGAGGGAGAGAAACATGATCCTGGAAATCACAGCTCTTCCAGTCCTGCTTTTCCATCCTAGAAAGATCTTCTCCCTAAGCAGCCTGAAATAACTGCTTGAGTAACTGCTATTGCCTCTGTAGGCTTCCAGCACGGTATTTCCCGAACACGTTGCAGAATACAGCTAGCAGCTTCCCCATCAGCATATTCCCCCCTCATGCAAGCCCGCTAGTTCCTGCGCTATCTTATCAAGCACACTCATTATACCCTCAGAAACACAGTGTAAACATCTCCAGCAAACTGCTCTTGATGACAATTTCCTTGCCAAATAAGCCACTTCCCTGCTTGAGTGATGGTTACAAGAGAGGATTTTTGTAACTGCTGCTGTTTGAACAAGTGAGAAGTAAATACAGCTCCTCTCAGGGAGCACTCGCGTGCACCTGCTCGGCAGAGTTTCATCACAGGCAGAGGTGGGAAGGTGTCTGTGGGAACTGCTCATTAAAATACTGGCAGCTCACCGCTACTCTTTGTTCAGTTTCTAACCTGGAATTTGGCTGAGGGAGGAAGACAACACTGGTAGAAGCTGCCAAAGGAACTTTTATAGTCCAGGCTGTCAGACAATTTGTTTTACATCTTATTCCAAAAGATGGCACCTCCACTGGCACAGCATCGCTCATCAAGCGCACCAGGGTACTGATCCGGGCTGTGCTGGGAAGAGATTGATTGTACTGGGATGACAAATGGCAATGCTGATGCTGGGCACCAGTCAAAGAGTGGGGTACTGTTGTGCTGAGCAGCAGGAAGATGACAGAGCACTCACCACCGTCAACCCTTGCCTGTCTCTGCTTTCATTCCCTGCCCTAGCTGCTGTGGGATTTAGAGCAGTCCTGGGGCTGCTCTGCTTCACAACAGCTGGATGGGGACAGGCCGGGGCCTGCTGGCAATTTCAAGAGTTTCCTGTGCTGCTTTTCAGCATTTTAGCTCAAGCACAGCCTTTGTAGCTTTTGCTGATGTTTACTTCTCCAGTGAGTGACCCAGCCTGACCCAGCTGAGCCTGTACAGTCTGGCTGGAGCTGAGCTCTTGGCCGCATTGCTCTCCTATTCAAAGCGAGAAAGAAGGAGGGTGGGAGAAGGGTCAAAACCCCCAGAAACTAGATTAGTCTCCTAGCTGGTAGAAGAGCTTCTATGCAGTGATTCTGGAAGCCCGTCCAATTTCTTCTCCCACGAGGCTTTGTTGCAGACCCTCAGAGCTTGCTTTAAGAACAGCATTCCTCTCCGTGAGCACTGTGCTAAGTCCTCCTGTGGTCTGGGCTGGGATGACTTTCTCCGATGGGCACATTCCCACCCCCTCTTTGCCTGTGTCTCTCTTTTCTCTCAACTCATATTTCACAAAGATATATTTTTTCTTCCCTTCTCCATGTAAATAACACCACATATGGCCACAAATGGTGTTTTCAGCCAGCAGGGCTCATCCTGACAGGAGCCAGTGCTAAAAACGAAGCAAACAGCATCATTCTGCAGCCTGGCCTGATGCCCACCTTAGAAGGCTGAAGTAATGCTTTAAAGGTTGCTTTGCAAAGTGATGCTTTAAAGGGAGGGGGCAGAAACGTCACCGGGTGAAAGAGAAGATTTTTAGAGAGGAACTCAAATACAGATTAGAGAGAGACAAGAAAATCCCCTTGGCCTTCTGCATGCGTTGCTTTGGGGGTTTTCTGCAGTGATGTAATCGTACTGAAGCAAGTTTTGGTACCGCTTCAGGACTCTTGCCACGTGTTACAGCAAGGTACTGGTGCAGAGGGTGCTTTCTGCTATTGCCCTGTGTCCACGTTACCTCTTGCTAGTAGCTGCTGTTATGGAGGCTGAGAGGAAGATTTCACAGAAACTAAGATCTAAGCATAGAGCCTTTGTTTTTAACCCTGGTTTTTAGAGCTGGAGCAATTAGAAGTGAGAGAGAAAGTAAAGTCTATTCTGCTCTGTGCTGAATTTTGGTTTCAGTGGACCCCTAGTTCAGGGAACTGCATTTCATCCCCATTTGCAGCGTGTCCTGCTTTCCAGGCAGAGGACCGATTGCACCATGCAATGCAGCAGCTGCCTGATGAGGTGCAGAAACAGCAGGCTAGCTGGAAATCTTGCTCTGAGACAAGATCTGAAATAATTGTGATTCCCTGGAGGTATATGTGGTAGAAGGGGCAATACAGAGCTTTATAGCAGGACTCCTCCAAGTCTTGACATGTCATAAAAGGAATCTATGAGACTGAAGATCGGTGTGGAAGGAAAGGTAGGCTGCTCCTGGCATTGTGAGGGGGCTCTGCTGTAGATTTCCAGGTCAGATCGGGACATGGACAGGGAGTCCTGCCTTATTATTCACCTATACAGACTGACAAAGTATGTTCTTACTCAGGAAGTGAAAATCTCTTATTTAGCATGAAAAATCAATGTCCCTAATACAAAAAGGAGTATATTCTGGCACGTGGTAGCAGGTGAAATTCTTTACTAGCGTTCACTGAACCAGTGAAGATTGCCCCGGACTGGGGTTTGATAAGCGATGAGGGCACACTACTGAGAAAACAACCTTGCGTTCAGAGAGTAACTGCTGATTCAATTAAAATGAAATGGAAAGACAAACAAAGCCTGCAAATAAGGTTCTTGATTTCAAACAGGCAAATCTTTGTTGGCTAAGAAAAATCCACAGGAATGAAAATTGCCCTCAGGAGCTCAGAGGAGGCTTGTGATTTTTCTAACTCAAAAAAAAAAAAAAGTTCAAAATGTTTGAGAGGTGGGAGATGGGGACACCTTCCAAGGGAGTTTTCCGTTCTAGCTAGATGAATAACCACCTCAAAAGGAGGCGAGCAGTAATCAGAATGCCTGCAAGGGGTGTCGAAACAGGCCAGATCAGCCGGGAAAGCAGCAGCTTAGAAGTCGGTGTGCGGAAGAATCAATGAGAGCTGTCAAAAGCGGAGCTGACTAACCTCGTAATGGGCGTTAAAATAACCAGCTCTAAGTTCTTCAGGTGCAGAACAAAGAGAGAAAGGAAGGAAGAAATGGTGATGCTCTGCAATCAGCATGGAGTAGAGATTAAGGCAGGACTAAATATTGCCTCAGAAGGACAAAATGGTCCGTGGGAAAAAGGGCTAAATTCAAGGGAAATCGCCAAGTTACTGGCAGAAACAAAATTCAGAGCTCCCTTTCTAGGGAGTGGGATGCAGGGAAATACCTTCTCCCCTCCGCTTCTGGAAGGATGGAGGAGATCATGGATCCTTCATCAGGGTTTTTAAAGTCTGTGTCATCTTAGCATTGTCACAGGACTAGAGCAACTAATTCAACACCTACAATTAAAAGGGGCATGGGATTGGGAGAGATTGTTGTAGATGACTCCGGAATTGCTACCTCATTCCTCAGCAGGGTATCAGAGCAAATTTTGCAGGAGAGAAGTATTAAGGCTACATATAAATGCAAAATGAAATTAATTATGGCCACCTAAGAGGTACTAGTTGTTTTTCTAACTAGCTGATTTTGTTTTCTAAAATAATCCAACTTGTAGATAGAGCCTAGGGAAAAAAACAAAAACCTCTCTAGCTCGCTTTAGGATAAAGCTTGAGCTATTTTGAGGAAGAGAGTGTATGATACGGTTTCTCCTAACACTACTCCAGCAGATCCTTTCCCGTTCCCGGAGCAGGAGACAGGGCTTCTGAGAAGTACTGCTGCTGACCAGCTTACACGTACGCCTGTGCTGCGAGCGGCGGCCACCGAGGGGCTGGACCCTGCCGTTTCATGGCACAGGTTCCCAGCTGAGTCGCTGGGGAGTTCGCGGCACTGCCCGCTTCTTCAGCGGTGCCCTGGCCCTTGTGAGGCAGGGTGAGCAGGCAGGCTGGGGGCGGTCTGGCTCCCTGGCGTCAGCAGTGTCCTTCAGTGGCTGGAATGTTCCTAAGCGCCCAGCAGAGAGGCAATTCAGAGCAGAGTCCGGTTTCTAGGTCCTCCTCTTGGCTCTCCCACCACCGGGCTGCGCAGCCATAGGCACACTGTGACCCCGGCGCTGAGATTATGGTGCGAAGACAAACGAGGCTAGAGAGGCGCCAAGTATCACTGCTGCCATTTCCAACCCCAGCATATTCAGGTCTCTCCTTCGCTCCACTTACTCTCTCTCTGCCCTACTAGCTCGCAGTAACCCGAGTCTGTCCTTCCCCTTTTCCTTACTTTCTCTCCTCTTGTTGAGGCATGCTGCTGAGCAGACCAAAAGTCAGCATTGCTTCAGGAGGGAGCCCCTCAGCAGTGACACAGCAGGAGAGGAGCCAGCTGGCAGGGAAAGCAGTCCAAGAGAGGGAGAGGTGGCAGGAAAAGGGGGAAGGCATAGTGAGAGGAGAAAAAAGGTTAAGAAGAGAGAGAAGTCACTTCTTGCTCTGATTTGTGGGAATCTCTCTGACGCCCGTTAGCAAATTTCTCCTCTTTTTGGAGGAGCTGCAGCCTCAAGCTGCAGCCTGGAAGCTGGGGAAGATGAAAGAAAAGGAAGAGGTGGGAGAGGGCCCAAGTCTTGCTAAACCAGCGGGATGTGAAACCCACAGCACTAACTGGCTGTCAGCACTTTCTCGCTGCTCCCTGCTGCTTTCCTGGCAGCGGTCCTGAGCCCAGCAGCAGGGTGAGCTCGCGAGAAAGGAGCGGAGGAGCAGCAAGGATGGCGACGGAGATGGGAAGGAAGGAGAGGGAGAATGGGAGGAGAACCGTGCTGCTAGCAGTTTCCTGCAAGCCCTGCAGGCACCTCAGGGTCCAGCAGTGGCCAGGGATGTAGAGGACTGCCTGAGGCCGCCTTCTGCCAGCCAGGAGCTCTCCAGTGCTGTCTGGCACAGACAAAGGCTCCCTTCCTTGCTTCCTGTCGCTGCCCTGGCTGGCAGGCGGCGGGGCGACTCTAGGGCCTGCTTTGCCC